>NC_092780.1:5906831-6183866 GCF_047496795.1 Chiloscyllium punctatum | reverse complement strand
CCCACAGACACTAGCAGAATGTGCAAACTCCACACAGACAGTCACCAGAGGCTGGAATCGAATCCGGGTCCCTGGCGCTAACCACTGTGCCGTCCCAAAGTTAGATGAATTAAGCTTTTGCTGGCATCCTTCACTTATGGACCTCACCTTAATTGCATGAAGGTGAAAGGAAACCTCCTTCTCTAGTCTTCAACAATAAAAACTGAAATACCCAAGAGTACATTACTGTTACTACCTCAGAACCAGGACTTTCCCTGCCTTTTCAAAGTGGTTTCCGTGGAAAGCCAGTAGCCCACTGTACCTGTGCCTGCACCTGCTTTTTTTTAAAAAAACTTGCCCACTTACACCCACTCCCTATTCTTTCCTTCTGAGTATCTATCCAATTCCCCTTTGAAAGTTTCTGATAACTCTGTTTGCATCACCCTCGCAGGGAACACTTTCCAGATTATAACTCACCCACTCAGTTCTTTTATCAATTGACTTCTGAGGAAACTGGTTTCCTGCTGGCCCTTCCTCCTTTCGTTCCAAATTACAGCTACTCCATAACCTGCAGAGACACATCTGTAATAACAACAATGAATTTGCTTCGATCGTGCTGAGAAGGCACTTGGCTGTGACAACCACCAGTTTGGTTTTAAAAGCAAAAATCTGACAAGTCTGGAGATGGACTGCAGGTCAGTCAGTCTTCGAAAGAAAAGGATGATTAAGAATTTGGGTGGGAGTCTTCTTCAGAAAGAATCAAGGATCCTGCAAATTGTCAGCCTACCATTTCTGTTTCCAATACTGGCAGCTTCCAGGCCTAATTCATTTCTGCCTGACTGCATCTAGCTGGAGATTTCCTTCCTTTGCAATAACTCTGCTGCAGGAGACACTGCACTTTGGCACAGTCACATCTAACTAGAAAGCAACCCGTTTCTTCTGCTCCTAGTCCTCAAGCAGGTACTTTGAAAGGACTTTCTGGTTTTAACCCCCCCCCCCCCCCCCCCCTCCCCCCCCACCCCCCACCCCCCCCCCCCCCCCCCCCCCCCCCCCCCCCCCCCCCCCCCCCCCCACCCCCCCTCCCCCCCCCCCCCCCCCCCCCCCCCCCTCCCCCCCCCCACCCCCCCCCCCCCCCCCCCCCCCCCCCCCCCCCCCCCCCCCCCCCCCCCCCCCCCCCCCCCCCCCCCCCCTACAACCTTTCAACTCAAGATTGTCCAAAGCATTTCATAGCCATTTAAAATACTTACTGCTGTAATGGAGGAAACACAGCAGCCAATGTTTCCACAACAAAGATATTGTAATGATCAAATGGGATGTTTTGCCAAATTTCAAGGTGTTATGGAAATGATAAATAATAAGATAAAAGGCATTCAGCAAGTTTTGAGCAGTAAATCGCCAATAGTCCATCCAGCTCACTCTTCCAAATATCATGTTGCCAAAATTCCCTAAACTTTCACAAGCTTAACCTGTCAGCAAATTCTTGAATCCTGCAGTCACCAAGAGAACAGCAATAACTTGCATTTATATAACTCATTCAATGTAGTCAAATGTATCAAGGACATTCACTGTTGTGTAACCAACCAAAGAATAGTATCAAATCAAAAAGGAGAGAGAATTGGGCATGTAACCAAATGCCTGATCAAACAAACAGGTTTCTAGCAGAATCTTAAAGGACAAGGTTAAAAATCACACAATACTGGAGTACTTCCAAATAAACCTGTTGAACTATAACCTAGTGCTGTACGATTTTTAAACTTTGCCCACCCCAGTCCAACACTGGCACCACCACATCATAGCTACCTTAAAGAACAAGTGCAAAGCGAAAATGCTTGGAAGGCATCTTCCAGAGACTGGGACCCAAATGGCTGGTGGGACAGTCATTCAATGGACGAACAATGGAAAAGGGCATGGGATCCAAAAGTAGGCCAGAATCCTGAATTCAGAGCAATGGAGAAGGTGACAGAGGGAGAATAAGATAAGGTCTTGAAGAGATGGGAATGCTAGTTACAATATTTTAAACGTAAGGCCTTGCTGGACCTTAAAGGAAGTAAAATAGATCACCAAGCACAGGCATTTATGGTGCATTGTGGTATGCCTCACGGTCAGTATACTGTGAGCAGATATCCTGATATCAGGGTGATCGGAGGGTTTATACATCTCAGGTGCCACCTGAGTGGAGATCAGTTGAAGCCTGATATACTGTTGAATGCATGCTCCTCTGCTGTAACATAGTATCCTAACTTTAGCCAATATACTGATGTGTCTGAAGAATACAATGTTTGTATATATTAATGTGTTGTAACAAATATCTGTTGAATCTTTCAATAACACGTTATCCATAGAAAGTTTACATCACAACAGATTACATACTATTGTCACATCAGAAAAAATATCCCACTGGTGAGTGAAGGTGGAAGAGTTTGATAGATTCCATCCCCCATTTGTTGAAAATCAATTTGTTCCATTCTGTGAAATGCCTGAAAAAGTCTTTCAGGACTCTCTCCATTTCTAAAGTGAACAATCACTCTTCAAAATTGCCCCCATAAGACCTCCTCTGGATTCCTTCCAATAACTATTATGTTATAAAGGACCAGACAGAACACAGACTGCAAGATCAAGCTTCATCAAGCAGATTAAAATTCAAAATCACCTCCTGCGACCTATAATTCAGCACCATTCTTCAATCACCCACAAACATGGAACCAATGAGTTTAAATGACCTTTTGAGCAAAACACCCAGTTTTCTTTGCTGTTTCAGTAGCTGAAACTCATCCTCATTTAGAATCTAATTCATTTTGTCACCCCTCACCTAATCCCATGATTTTATATTAAACTCTATCCATCTACTGACCCCACCTAGTCCAGGGCTCTTTTGATCATCACACTAATTAAATTGGCCAGTAGCCAAATTAATGATATGTGGAACCACAGACTCCTTGGTCAGCATACATATTTTCATAATGGTAACTTCCATGCAGCTCAGTACTTTGAGCCATTTCCCTTCTCTTTAGACTCGTATTTTGTATACTTTCACTATTTTTGATTGCCTCAGTCATGTGTGTAAACAACCCAAGCCTGGGGTTATTCCTGATGAAGGGCTTTTGCCCGAAACGTCGATTTCGAAGCTACTTGGATGCTGCCTGAACTGCTGTGCTCTTCCAGCACCCACTAATCCAGAATCTGGTTTCCAGCATCTGCAGTCATTGTTTTTACCCCGCCATTCTATACCCTGCAATCCACCTGCCGCTATGTTACTGACTGCCAGTAACATTTATTAACTCTTACCATCAGTGCCTTAAAATTGACAGGCATATCACAGAAGTAATGAGGTAAAAGTGTCTCTTTGAAATTATTTAGCATAGCTCATGCACTCCTCTAACAATTGCAACTCATCTTCCCTCTTGCTACTTTATTTCAGCACTAATACAAAAATCATTGCCCTAACACAATAAGAATCCCAAATTACTTCAAATTTCAAACCATGACTGAAAAATCATAGAAGCAAACAGCACAGAGGCTGAAATTTGATCCATTGATTCTGTGCACAAGATACAAGAGCAAGCAACTCACCTATTCCCATTATTCCACAAAGACTTCCTTAACTCAATGTTTTCTGTAGATGACGTAAACCCAGACCTGAATGCTGTTTTACTTCCGAATATCAGCTCAGCTGTCACTTCAGAACCTGCCTCCCACAAATAATTTGCAATGAAATTTTATTATGCAAAGAAGCTGATGAGGAATGCAGCAATGCAGAATAGAGTGGGCAGGATTCCACAAGACATTCTTCAAAGAATTAGGTACAATCTTCACTGAACTGACACAGCCCCACACAATGTGCCACTACAAGGTTCAGACAAAATCATTATGACGCTTTTTTTCTGTTGGTATCTTTCTCAACTTTATTGATATCAGTATCACTATAGTCAATGCTCTGCCAAACTTCCTCATCCTATTACACCAAACTCCTAACTGCATCCCACACAGTTCTCCACAAACTCAAATTAATGTAATCACCACCTTCTTGTCAATTATTCTTTTCCAGAATCTCAAAATATCAACTTCATTTTTCCACAGCCTTCTTCACCACCTAGTTTTTTTCTAAAATCCAAATTTGGCATCATTATGAGGCACAGTTAACTCTAATTAACTCTGTCTCTCTTACCTTTTGATGTTGAAACTGCATGGACTTTGCTTCATCACTGCAGCTCTCAATGTTACAACCTGCCCCCCAAAAATACAAGATTTTGTCACTAGGTTCATCAGAAAAATAACACAGCAAATTCAAGTAGCTTTTTTTTAAAAAAAGCACCTTTCTGTAACATATTAAGAATCTTGCATAAAACAGGTACTTCCTATAATTGTCATACAAATTTCCTGAAACACTCCTTCCATCAAGTAATAGTCTTATCATTTTAAAGCAGCCTCTCACTCAGTGAGCAGTCATTCCAGCAATACATTCTCAATCAAGATATCACACGCATTTACAAATGCAAACTTCTGTGCCATGTTCTACTAATGAAGCCAGAATATCTACAATGTCTTAAATCAATTTTCCACAAACAAAACCAAAATTTTAATCAACTTGACCTTTAAGTAAAGCCAATCTTCCATTTTAGAAGTGCAGAGTAAATGGAACTTGTTTCTCTTTTCAGGCAACATACCTACAATTTAGTAAATATGTTAAAGTGTAATATCCTGCCCCTAAAGCAGTGACCCTCTGTCTTACTGCATGATGAACACTTGTGTAGTAATTCAACAATTTCAGCTGCAGCTGCCTCTCAACTCAATCTGGATAGTGAAATGGTTGTTTCATGACTAACAGCTTCATAACAGAATTACAAAATAAAGAATGACATCTCGACACATAAGGAGATTAGGCCAGTTCACCAACAGCTTGGTCCAATGAAGAAATTTGTAAGGGGTGTCCCAAAGTAGGAAGCAAGGTCCAGCAGTAATGGAACGAATTCCACAGCTAATGGCCTAGGCACTTTCAGGCTCAGTCACCACTGATGAAGCAACTATACCTGCGGGCTGACCAAAGATCACATCTGGAATAGTCCCTTGTGTTAGTACTGTTATCACTGTTGCATACTGTACATTTTGTTCCTTAAAGAATAATGTGACAAGCATCTTACAAGGTTAGGTGAGTCAAGGCTTTGATACCCACAAGTAAAGCTAACTCCTCCAAGGAACTGGTTGATACAATTGGGCTAAGCATCTCCAGAGTAATGAACAGGAAAGTCAGCCAGTGACCCCTGCTGAGAGAGGCAGGTGTACATACTGCAAGTAAGGATGCTCTTGGGCTCAACTGCAATTTGTCTTGTTTGATCAATCATTAAACTGCAGTACAGCATTCGCAACTTTGACATAGAAACAGCCAGTTCAGTGAGGATAGTTTTAGATTAGATTAGATTACTTACAGTGTGGAAACAGGCCCTTCGGCCCAACAAGTCCACACCGCCCCGCCGAAGCGTAACCCACCCATACCCCTCCATCTACATTTACCCCCTTACCTAACACTATGGGCAATTTTGGACTGTGGAGGAAACCGGAGCACCCGGAGGAAACCCACGCAGACACGGGGAGAACGTGCAAACTCCACACAGTCAGTCGCCTGAGGCGGGAATTGAACCCGGGTCTCAGGTGCTGTGAGGCAGCAGTGCTAACCACTGTGCCACCCGTGCCGCCCACGGTGAAATCATACCAAAGAGCTCAGTAGCTGAGTTCTGGTACCAGACAAACCAATCATCGACTGAAAATCCAAATCCCTGCCTGGATTCGCAGGATGTTGAAATCGTTAGCTCGGCTGACGATTACTGTCCACTCTTAGTTGCCCTTGAGAAGTGCTTGTCTCAGTTTCAATCGGTGAGTAGCTTGTCAAGAGTCAACCACATTGCTATAGGACTGGAGTCACATGCAGGACTGATTGGGTAAGATGCGAAGATTTGATTTCTGAAAAGATGGTTAGATACAGCAAACATTGACAGGCTGAGGGTCACTTTTACTGCTGACACTGGTTCTCGAAAGTGTTAAAACTTCCAGATTTACTTTTTAAATTAAAGTCATCCTACTTTGGCAAGCTATGAAATTGAAATTTCATAAACCTGCCTTTGAGCTGGCACTGCAGAAAATGAACACAAAAAGACTGCAGTAAAAATTCCAACAGCATTAACTAACGTCCTTCAGGAAGGAAACCAGGCTACCTCATTTACTGTGGTCCATCTGACACCAGACCTACACCATGGGGTTTGACTCTTAGAACAAGAGAATATCTCAGTGTGACTCACTGCCTTTAGGAGAAAATTGGTGGGGAAGGGGGCCTATAATTATATTGTTTCTGTATTACTATTAGATTGGGCAAGATGTTGAGAAGACTTAGAATAGATCTATTGAGCTTCCCTGAAAAAAAAAAATTGCTGTTTAATTTTAAGAACTGGGATGTTGCAATACTCCCCTGACCTCGTATGTCAAAACTGTTGGGTACAATCCAAGATTTTGACAAGGTGCTGTCTCTGACATTCCTGCACGTGAACTAGGAGACAGCACACAATCACCAACAGTTAGCATACCACTGCAGTAAATACGTCAAAAATTGATACAACACAGGAGGCAGCCAGTTGACCCACACAGCCTGCACTAACACTTTTGGTCAATCTCTCCAATAACTCAATCATTCCTGCATTTACCCATGCAGCCCTGATATTCCAGCCCTTTTAATTTTGCAGTTTCCTTTAGAATGCAACTACAGAAAATTTCCTTTGCCACTCTCTCAGGAAGTGCATTTCAGATCATAGCTTTCCTGATGCTGCTCCTTAGCCACCTTCAATCTTGACTTTGCTGATAAATGACCTTCTTGCTGCTAGAATTGCTGATTCCTCTACCAAAATCCTTCATGATTGTCAAACAGTGGCGAGGACAATTGCAATTACAGGAAGAGGGGATGTGTGGGAAATAATCTGGAGTCCCACACTTGATTTTTAATCCATGACCTCAAATTACCCTAAGGTCTGCAACAAAATTCAGTCAAGAATAAAACTTAAAAGGATTTCTCTCCATCAATAACACTGAAGTGTGGAATGATTCAGTCTCCTCTAAACCCCCTCTCCATTTGTCCTGTTGAATGGACAAGATTAGAACTCGCACCACACCAGGTTATAATCTAGCAGGTTTATTTGAAATCACAAGCCTGCACTCCAAAGGCTTGTGATTTCAAATAAATCTGCTGGACAATAATCTGATATGGTGCAACTTCTGACCTTGTCCACGCCAGTCCAACACCGACACCTCCACATCAAAATTACCCTGAGCAGTGGGTCTGCAACTAAATTCAACTGAGAGTAAAACTGAAAGGATTTATCTCCACCGATGACACTGAAATGTGGAATGATTCAGTCTCCCCTAACCCCAATCGTCCTGTTGAGTGGACGAGGTCGTCACACCAGATTATAGCCAACGGTTGACCCTGAAGTGTCCTCCCCCATCTCCAGTTGTCCTGTTGAGTCGACGTTTCGGGCATAACGTGCGGTTTTTTTTCCCTCCAGCGACACACATTTCGCCCCTGACTGTGTCCCTCAGTTTTCTCCCTGTGGGGTATAATGTCACCTTTGGATTCTGGTTAAAACAGGGCTAAGAGTCCCACTAACCCACCCTCCCTGAGAGTCGGGTTAACAGCAGCGAGGGTTTCTTTGTACCTTCTGATGGTGTAACCTCCTGCAGCTGGGAGATCTCCCACCAGGCAGCCGGCCGATGTGTCCAGCTCCACGGAATGTCTCTTGGCTGCTGGGTCACTGCAGCTTTTGGTGCGGAACAGTTTGCTGAGGCGGATTTTCAGGGAGCTCTTGCGGCTTTTGCCGGGCAGGCGACCCAGCAGCTTGTCCTCGGCGCCTCTCTGCAGCGACGGGCTGGGGGAGCTGGAGCAGCGGCTCAGCCGGACTTTGGACAGAGCTCCGGGACTCCGGGCTCGGTCAGACCGGGGGAGGGAGCCGGAGGGGCGGCGGGGAGAGGGAGGGTCATCCCCGGGGGAGCCCGCCGCTGCTGCCCGCTGTCCGCTCCCCCTCCTCCGGCTTCCAGCTCGATCCCCTCCAGCACCAGCAGCGCGTCGCTGGTCTCGGTCGGCTCCTCCTCGCTCGGGGAACGGCTCCCGGAGCTCTCCCCGGTCACCGCGGCTCCCTCCGCCGCCTGCGAGCACTCCCAGGCGGGCAGCGAGGGCCACTCCCCCCCGGCGCCCGCCACCGAGAAGCCGCCGAAGTCCCGGGCCAGGTCGAAGCAGACCCGCCCCTCCCGGCGGCGGCGGCAGCAGCAACCTCCGCCTCCCCGGGCTGCAGCTCCCGGGGAGCCCGGGGGAGAGCGAGCTTCATCCCGGGAGCAGTCCCCCCGCTCCCCGGGGCCGCTCCTGCTCCCGCTCCCGGTCCCGGGGCCCCCGCAGCCCGTCCTCCGGCCCGAACCAAGTTCCGGAAAACCATCAGCTGCGGCCCAGCGACCCTTTTGTTCCGGGGAAGCCGAAAGGCTGCAGCTTACAGGCGGCATCCTGCAGCAGCGGGCGGCCGCTCCCGGGGAACGGCTTCAGGAGCGGGGGCCGGGGGCCGGGGCTGAGGCCGAGCCCGGGCCCGGGCCGGGGCCCGCCGCCTTCCTCCAGAGCCGGGGGTGAGAACATGCAGCAAAACCAGATCAGCCGCAGCCGGAGGATTCATGTCCTTGAGGAGCGGGGCTCCCTCTCCTCTCCCTGTCCGTGTCCGTGTGTGTCCCGGTCCGGGGGCGGCAGCGCGATCATTAACTGTTTTACCCTCCTCCCGGTACCTGCTTCTCCACCTCCATACTCACTCTCTCACTTCCCACCACCCTCCCTCATTGGATTACTCCCCCTTCCATCCCTCACTGACTCTATTACCTCCTCCTCACTCACTCCCCTCCTCATTGGCTCTCTCTTTCACTCCCTCCTCACTCCCCCCTCCCCTCCTCACTCTCCCCCATCTCCCCCCCCTCCCCCCTCCCCTCCTCACTCCCACTCCCCCACCCCTCTCCACCTCCTCACTCACACCCCTCCCTCCTCACTCACTCCCTACCCCTTCCCCCTCTCCTCCCCCTCCTCACTCCCCCTCACCCCTCCCCTCACCCTCACCCCTCCCCTCACCCCCTCCCCCTCACCCCCCTCCCCCTCACCCACTCCCCCTCACCCACTCCCCCTCACCCACCCCCCTCACCCTCACCCCCCTCTCACTCTCACCCTCACCCTCACCCCCTCTCACTCTCACCCTCACCCCCTCACCCTCACCCCTCCACCCCACCACCACACTCACCCCCCCCCCTCACCCCCTCCCCTCCCCCTCACCCCCTCCCCTCCCCCCCTCACCCCCCCCTCCCCTCCCCCCTCACCCCCTCCCCCACTCCCCTCCCCTCCCCCCCTCCCCCCCCTCCCCTCCCCTCCCCTCCCCTCCCCCCCCTCCCCTCCCCTCCTCCCCTCCCCTTCCCTCCCCTCCCCTCCTCCCCTCCCCTCCTCCCCTCCCCTCACCCCCTCCCCCCTCCCTCAACCCCCACCCCCCTCCCCTCACCCCCTCTCCCCTCCCCCCTCTCCCCTCCCCCCCCTCCCCCTCCCCCCCTCCCCCTCCCCCTCCCCCCCCTCCCCCTCCCCCTCCCCCCCTCCCCCTCCCCCTCCCCCCCCCCCTCCCCCCCTCCCCTCCCCCTCCCCCCCTCCCCTCCCCCTCCCCCCCTCCCCTCCCCCTCCCCCCCTCCCCTCCCCTCCCCCCCCCCCCTCCCCCTCCCCCCCCCCTCCCCCTCCCCCCCCCCCTCCCCCTCCCCCCCCCTCCCCCTCCCCCCCCCCTCCCCCTCCCCCCCCCTCCACCCCCCCCCCTCCCCTCCCCCTCCCCCCCCCTCCCCCCCTCCTCCCCCTCCCCCCTCCCCCCCCCCCTCCCCCCTCCCCTCCCCCTCCCACCTCTCCTCCCCCTCCCCCCCTCCCCTCCCCCTCCCCCCCCACCCCTCCCCCTCCCCCTCCCCCTCCCCCTCCACCCCTCCCCACCCCCCCCCTCCCCCTCCCCCTCCCACCCCCCCCCCTCCCCCTCCTCCCCTCCCCCTCCCCCCCCTCTCCCCCCCCTCCCCCTCCCCCCCCCCCCTCCCCTCCCCACCCTCCCCCTCCCGCTCCCCCCCCCCCCCCTCCCCCCCCCTCCCCCCCTCCCCCTCCCCCTCCCCCCCTCCCCCCTCTCCCCCCCCCCCTCCCCCTCCCCCCCCCCCCTCCCCCTCCCCCCCCCCCTCCCCCCTCCCCCCCCTCCCCCTCCCCTCCCCTCCCCTCCCCCTCACCCCCCCCCTCACCCCCCCCCTCCCCCTCACTCCCCCTCCCCTCCCCCTCACTCCCCCTCCCCCTCCCCCTCACTCCCCTCCCCTTCCCCTCACCCCCCCTACTCCCCCTCCCCTCCCCCTCCCCTCCCCTCCCCTCCCCTCCCCCTCCCCTCCCCTCCCCCTCCCTCCCCTCCCCCTCCCTCCCCCTCCCCTCCCCTCCCCTCCCCTCCCCTCCCCCTCACTCCCCCTCCCCTCCCCCTCACTCCCCCTCCCCTCCCCCTCACTCCCCCTCCCTCCCCCTCACTCCCCCTCCCCTTCCCCTCACCCCCCCCCCTCCCCTCACTCCCCCTCCCTCCCCCCTCCCCTCCCCCCCCTCCCCTCCCCCCCCCTCCCCTCCCCCTCACTCCCCCTCCCCTCCCCCTCACTCCTCCCCCCCTCCCCCTCACTCCCCCTCCCCCCCCCTCCCCTCCCCTCCCCTCCCCCTCCCCTCCCCCTCCCCCTCCCCCTCCCCCTCACTCCCCCTCCCCTCCCCCTCACTCCCCCTCCCCTCCCCTCCCCTCCCCCTCCCTCCCCCTCCCCTCCCCCTCACTCCCCCTCCCCTCCCCCTCACTCCCCCTCCCCTCCCCCTACACCCCCCCTTCCCCCCCCCTCCCCCCCCTCCTCCCCCCTCCCCCCCTCCTCCCCCCTCCCCCCCCTCCTCCCCCCTCCCCCCCCTCCCCCTCACCCCCCTCCTCCCCCCCCCCTCACCCCCTCCCCCCCCTCCCCCTCACCCCCCCCCTCCCCCCCTCCCCCCCCTCCCCTCCCCCTCCCCCTCCCCCCCCCCTCACCCCCCTACCCATCACCTCCCTCTCCCCCTACCCATCACCCCCTCACCCCCTACCCTCACCTCACTCCCTCCTCACCTCCCCCCCCTTCCCCCTCCCCCCCCCCCTCCCCTCCTCCCTCCCCTCCTCCCTCCTCGCCCTCCTCCTCCTCCCTCCTCCCTCCTCTCCTCCCCTCCTCCCTCCTCTCCTCTCCCTCCTCTCCTCCCTCCTCCTCCCTCCTCCTCCTCCTCTCCTCTCCTCTCCTCCCCCCCCTCCCCACCTCCTCATTTTTCAGTGGGAAATAATTATTGCGTTCTCTATAAATATCAGGTGCTCTCATAACAACAAGCGGATTTCCGGCTGATCTAAAAGGACACATTTAAAATTGCTTTAGTTCCCCCAATAAGGGACTTTAAGCTCTTTGCTGATACAGCTTTCCTGGATATTAGGCATCGAATGTATCCATTAAAACGTAAAATTGCGAGCAAGATATCCGAGAACTATAATAGATGGAGTGGATGGCGGAGGGAGAGGAGAAGGTGTGGAGAGAGAGGGACTGATAGGGAGAGGATATGACAGAGGGGAGGAACTGAGAAGAGTGTGGGGTGGGGGGGGAGGTGTACAAGAGGGATGGGGGGGTGTACAAGAGGGATGGGGGGAATAGGGAAGAATGTCAAGATGAGAGGGTACGGGGAATTGGGACTAGGAAGATAGGCAGGGCCAGGTGATGGTAAGAGTCAGGGAGAACCAGTCTCACCCTCATTTTAGAAACAATTTACATATCCACAATCCAACATTGTACAGGATGAGTGGATTAGCCATGCTAAATTGCCCATAGTGACCAGGGGGTATGCAGACTGGGTGGGTTAGCCATAGGAAATGCAAAGTTGCAATAGAGGACATTGGTGAGGCCACTTTTGGAATATTGCATACAACTCTGGTCTCCTTCCTATCAAAAGATATTGTGAAACATGTAAGGGTTTAGAAAAGATTTCCAAGGATGTGCCAGGGTTGGAGGATTTGAGCTATAAGGTGATGCTGAATAGGCTGGGGCTGTTTTCCCTGGGGCATTGGAGGCCTGAGGGGTGACCTCATAGAGGATATGGACAGGATAAATAGACAAGGTTTAGGAAGCGAGGGAAAGATATAAAAGGGACCTAAGGGGCAACATTTTCACACAGAGGGTGGTGTGCATATGGAATGAGTGCTAGAGGAAGTGGTGGAGGCTGGTACAATCACAGCATTTAAAAGACATCTGGATGGGTATATGAATAGGTAAGGTTTAGAGGGATGTGGGCCAAGTCCTGGCAAATGGGACGAGATTAGGTTAGGATATTTGATTGGCATGGATGAGTTGGACTGGAGGGTCTGTTTCCATACATCTCTGTACATCTGTACATGCTGTACGTCTCTATGACTCTGTGACTCTATGATAGGATTGGTGGTGGTGGTGGTGGTGATGGTGGTGGGGGTGTGGGTTGTGGGTCTGACTGGGATATTGTTCAGAAGATTGGTGTGGACTCAATGGACAAAATGGCCTGCTTTCACGTTGTAGAGATTCTATGATTCTATGTTGATCCAGGCTGTTCTGCGCTTTCAATCATTGTGCCAATAGTGGGAGTTCAGTGCATCTGCACATAGGCAATAGGAGCCTCCCAGCAGTTTCCCCTGAGATACACGGGACAAATGGAGTATCCAGGAGAGATTTAAAATGGGATGCAGAACAAACAGTGAAATTATAGGACAGTTCCGACACCTACAGTCAGACCCCAACACCAGAGATATATTTCCTTGCCACCCTTTCAGCATTCTGCAGAGTCCATTCCCTCCAATTCCTCCCTCATTAAGTCCACTCCCTCCCTTTCACCCCCACGGCCCCCCCTTCCCCCTCCCCCACCAGCCCACCCTCCACTCTCAGACCTTTCCTTGCATCCATAAGACGTGTAAAACCTGTGCCCACACCTCCCCCCTCACCTCTGACCAAGACCCACAGGATCTTTTCACATCCGGTAGAGACTTTTCTGCACATCCAAACACCTCATCTACTAGGTCCATTGCTCCCATTGTGATCTCCTCTACACTGGGGAGACAGGATACCAACTGGTGGAATGTTTCAGGAAACATTTCAGGGACACACACACCAAACAACCCCAACGCCCTGTAGCCGACCACTTCAGCTCCCCATCCCACTCCACCAAGGTCATACAGGTCCTGGCCTCCTCTATCACCAAATTCAACCCACCCGACGCCTGGAAGAAGAGCGCCTCATCTTCTGTCTTGGAACCCTCCAATCACACAGTATCATTGTGGAGTTCACCAGCTTTCTCATTTTTCCTCCCCCCACCTCACCCCAGATCCAAGTCTCCAACTCGGCACTGCCCTCTTGAACTGTCCTACCTGTTCATCTTCCTTCCCACTTATCGGCTCCACCCTCCCCTCTGACATATCATCATCACCCCATACCTGCATCTACCTATCGCCTTCCCAGCTACCTTCCACTCGCCCCAGCTCCACTCCCCTCATATTCATCTTTGAGCCCTCTTCCCTGCCCACATTCCAGATGAAGGGCTTATGCCTGAAACATCAACTCTCCTGCTCCTCGGATGCTGCCTGATCAGCTGTGCTTTTCCAGCACCACACCTTTTGACTCTGATCTCCAGCATCTGCATTGCTCACTTTTTTCCTGGATCTGTAAGATACCCTGTCTAAACACTGCTGGTGTGTTTGATACTGTAACACACAACAAACTTGTGAAAAACCTTTCATCTCGTAGAATAAAAGAGACAGTAACAACATGGATACAAAATTGGCTGAGAGATGGGTAATAAAGTAGTGGTTAATGGATATTTTTCTAGCCAGAAGATGATCTGTAATGGAATTCCCCAGGATTGGTTTTGGGATGCTTACTCTTCCTGACACATGTTAATGATCTAGATCTTAGCATGGAGACGACAATTTCCAAGTGTGTAGATGAGACTAATCTTGGAAGCATTGTAAACCGTGAGGAAGACAGTGTCAAATTATTAAGGGACATTAACAAGTTGGTGGAGTGGGAAGATAAGTGACAAATAAAGTTCAGTACAAAGAAATGGGAGGTGATACACCTTTATACAAAGAACATGCAGATACAGTATAAAACAAAGGGTGTGCAGGAACAGGGAAACCTGGCTTCAGTGTAGGTCTCCATATACTTTTCTCCTAACTCCACCCATACTGTGATATTTATGTTCAGTGAGGAGCAGCTCCATGTAACCACTGCAGGGGTTCTAAAGCATTTAAACAATTAGAACAGTTGGCTAAAACTTGGTCAATGACTAAGTTTTAAGGAGCTTCTCAAAAGCAGAGAAAGAGAAGTGGGAAGTTTAAAGAAGGAATTCCAGAGTATAGGTCTGACGTGACTAAAGGACCTTGGTAGATGGTGGGTTAAGCAAATTGGGGATATGCATGGGCCTAGGGATGGAGGAGTTCAGAGCTCTTAGGTTGTAGGACCATGGAAGGTTATGGAGCTGTGGAGGTGAAACTATGAAATACATTGAAAATAAGGATGAGATTTTTTAAAATGGAGATGTTACTACATTGGGGACCTTATAGTTTCACCAGGAGAGGGAGCGAGGGATAAAGGCGAGTTGGTGTGAATTAAAATACGGGCAGCAATATGTGTGGATTAGCTCATGTTTTATGTGACCAGTCTCTTCCTGTCATACAAAGGCCCCTTAATTCACACCAACTCACTATCAGAGTACTCAAAACTGGATCAAAGGTTCCTGTTTCCCAGAAACATAATCCTGCCACCTTGATAGTTCCAATATTAGAGCAACATTATGAGAGGAAGAACGTTCAGGTTGTTCAATGAAAGATGGATTATTTATATTTGGCAGCCTGACTGAGATGAGGATAAACTGATTGGCCACAATATTGCAAGCAGCCTGTATCCAGGGTGTTAAAGCCAGGGTTTCTGAGTTCTTCAGTCCCAGTGATGAAGGGCAATATCTAATCTTTATTGCCTCACTGCTCTTGTGAACAATAAACACGGGTTGAAGATTGTGAATGTGGCATTTGCCAACAAAACTCTACCCAGCATGAGTTGGAAATGAGGAGAAAGGTAGAGGAGAGAGGGAGAGGGCCGTAGGAATAGCAGCAGGCCATTCAGCCCCTTGAGCCTTTTACATCACTCAATCAGATCATGGTGAGTCCATGAGCGACCATTTAATTAGGAGAATGTGAAAGCAAAGAAGTGGGAATAGGGGAAGGTGTGGAAAGGGGAAGATAAAAATAGGGAATGGGATAGGAAGAGAAGGAAGGGATAGGGAGGAGACAGAATGTGAGGGGAGAGGAAGATGGGAAATGGAAGATGGGAAATATAGGGAGAGGAGGAAGAATATTATAAGAAAAAATACATTAGGTTTAAGCAAAATCAAATTCTGTAAGAGGAGACTTAGAAATCTAACCAGGAGCTGTAGATAGCATCAAGCTTGTGTTCAGGATTATCACATTTAATAAGCAAAAATGAGTATGTTTCATAAATAGATGGTCCTACTTTCACGAAATTCACATCTATGAGGTTTGACATTTCCAATATTCTTTGTTTCTTATAAAATAATAAACTGAAATGAGAAATTTCAGTGAAAATGCAAACCATAAATTGCAGTGTGAAAAGTTGGAAAAATGCCCAAACTAACAAACTCCAGAGAAGTAGATAACACAATAAAACATACTGTGCACAGGAAATTATGTCACAATCAATACCCATTCCTGGAGGCTAAAACTCAACATTTCAGTCCAAGCATTTTATATCACAGGAAAGCAAAAACAAACTGGAAAAATAAACCTCAAAATCAGAGTTATTTGGTTTCACTTATATTGTAATGAAGAATTACTCACTTTCTTCCTTCCCTGAAGGTGTGAGGTCATACAGGGATGTTATTACACTGGAGGTAGTGCCCGCTCCATCTCTCAATCAAGACCATTCATTACAACAAGGAGCAAGAGTGGGCCATGTGGACTCTCAAGCAATTCAGTTATGTTCTTTCATACTGTCATACCCCTACTTCCATTCTCCTGGTTTGCAGAAATCCCTGTCTGGAACATCAACAATGACATCATCCATACTCCCCTGCAGTCAAGATTTGCAAAGTTTCCCTCTGAGTCCATATCTCAGTCCACAGTAGCTGACACCTCTGACAAAGCTGCTCCATTAACAAGATTATGTTGTCCTTAGTATTTTTTCCAGAGAGGTCGTAAAAGACACAGACTCCGAAAAGTCTAAGTTGAAGGAGTTTAAGGCCAATTTGATAATAGCTAACAGATATTATCTCAGGCAACAGGCTTTCAAGTTTTTATATTAAAAAAACTTGTATAATGAAAGGGAAGTGGTTAGTTCTCCCAGCTTAGCTTTTCTCTGGTTTAGTTTGGTTTTGGCCACCAGTCAGTTGAAAAAAAAGCTGCTGGACCCAAAAGAAGCCAGCTGATCCACCTCTCTCTCAGCCACCTCTCCTGTAAGACCCTGGTTTGATTCTACCTTTTGTGTAAAAGGTATTTATGGGGATTGTTGTGAGTATTTGGAACAGCATCATCAAGTTGGGATGATCTGTTGGGTTTCAGATAGGTTAAGTTATTCTGTTGTCTTTTGTTTGTGTTTCATTCAGTAATCTTGTAAACACATTCTGTTTTCTTTAAAACTGAATGGTTTGATCAGCTGCATCACTCCTGGAATATCCGTGATACATCTACTTAAAACAATGAGCAAAGTTAGAGTCTGGTCTACTTCCTTGAAATGCTATGAGTGGGGTCTGGCCTGGTCCATAATACCCCTTAACTAAGACTTTGACTCATTGTTCCAGGTTCCTCAGTCAGGGAAAACATCTCATTAGTATCCATCTTGTCTAATCCCATAACAATTTTCCATGTTTCAGTGAGATCGCCTCTCATCCTACTAAACTCCTGGGTGGCACGGTGGGTCAGTGGTTAGCATTGCTGCCTCATAGCTCCAGGGTGCCAGGTTCAGTTCCATCCTCGGGCAACTGTCTGTGTGGAGTTTGCACGTTCTCCCCGTGTATGTGTGGGTTTCCTCCAGGTGCTCCGGTTTCCTCCCACAGTCCAAAGATATTCAGGTGAATTGGCCACGCTAAATTGCCCATAGTGCTAGTGTATTAGTCGGAGGGAAATCAGTCTCGGTGGGTTACTCTTCGGTGGGTCGGTGTGGACTGGTTTCCACACTGTAGGGCATCTAATCATAATATCAACCAAATCCATTCAATCTGCCTTCAAATATCAATACCCTCATCTCCAGAATCAGACAAGTGAATCTTCATTGCACCCATTCCAGGAACATTCTTACTTGGGTAGGAAGATCAAAACTGGACAAATCAGTACTCCAGATGTGGTTTCAGCAAGGCCATGTGCAATTGTAGGATTAAGTCTAATTGAATAAGATTTTGGGGAAGAGACAATAACAACTGGATCTAACACTGTTCTCACCTGACCTTCATGCATTTACAGGGAGGACAGTGGTGTAGTATTAATGTCACCAGGCTAGTAATCCAGATGCCCAGCCTAATGTTTTGGGGACATTGGTTCAAATATCACGTGGTAGCTGATGGAACTTAAGTTCAATTAACAACATCTCGAATTAAAGCTAGTTTCATTAATGGTCCTTGAAAGCATCATCGACCGCTGTAAAAACCCATCTAGTTCAGGAATGTCTTTTAGGGAAGGAAATCTATTATCCTTACCAGGTCTAGTTGACAGATGACTCCAGACCCACAGCAATATGGTTGACTCTTAACTGCCCTTAGAAACGGTGTGGCAAGCCATTCAGTTCAAGGGGCAATTCGGGATGAGCGTCAAATGCTGGCTTAGCATGAAAAAAGCAAAAAATAGAGATGAAAACTAACTCCAATCATTTGTGTTCCTCAACTTCTGACCTCTCACATGTTTCTGACTTCCTTCATCCAACTGGGGACCAAGCCTTTAGTCATTATTAGATTAGATTAGATTACAGTGTGGAAACAGGTCCTTCGGCCCAACAAGTCCACACCAACCCACAACCCTACATTTACCCCTTACCTAACACTACGGGCAATTTAGCATGGCCAATTCACCTGACCTGCACATTTTTGGAGTGTGGGAGGAAACTGGAGCACCCAGAGGAAACCCACGCAGACACAGGGAGAATGTGCAAACTCCACACAGTCAGTCGCCTGAGGTGGGAATTGAACCCGGGTCTCTGGCACTGTGAGGCAGCAGTGCTAACTACTGTGCCACCCACATCTAACCATGGGTTTTGAAATGCATTCTACAAATCCCCTAGATATCTCCAGCATTAAAATGCTCCTTAGAAATTACCACCTCCACCATTTGGGCACCTATCCAAAAGTCTCCTTCTTTGGCTCAGCAGTAAATTGTTTATATATTATACTACTGCAAGGTATTTTAAAGGTGCTATATAAATGTAAACTGTAGCTATTTAAGGGTTTGACCTATGCAATCGCAGAAGGTGTAACATGTGTCCATTTGCTTCCTTCCTCCTCACTATCCAAGGCCCAAGAGAGACCTTCCAAGTGAAGCAGCTCTTTATCTGCACTTCACCCAATCTAGTCTATTGTAATCACTGCTCACAATGTGGTCTACTCCACACTGGGGAGACAAAACACAGACTGGGCAATTGTTTTGTGGAACACCCACATCACATTTGCAAAAAATGATCCTGAGCTTCTAGTTGTCTGCTACCTCAACACTCCACCCTGTTCCCTGGCCAACATCTCTGTCTCAGGCTTGCTGAGGTGCTCCAGTAAACTCAGTGCAAACTGGAAGAACAGCACCTCACTTTCCACCTGGGGATCCTGCAGTCTTTGGAACTCAATATCAGGTTCAATAATTTTTGGGCCTTAGCACTTTCTTCCATATCCTTTACCCAACCTCAAACCTCTGGCCCTGACAACACATGGGCTCCTTTCACCACAGGCTACCCATTTTCACCACTAAAGGTCCCATTAGCAGCTTTTCTTTCTCCCCAGGGTCACCTTTATCCATTCGTTCATCTACCCAAGAGCTGTGTTCTTTCTCTGGGTTCCATCTCCACTTATCATTTACTCCTTTAACCTCTCTGCTACCCCCCAACACGCCCTAACAAAGCTGGAACCCAAAACATTAACTTTGCTTTCTCCCAGTAGATGCTGCCAGACCTGCCGAGTTTCTCCAGGAATGTATGTGTCTGTGATGACAGAGAAGTTTCCCATGAGATTGAATATGAAATGTGTTCACCACTATTGGTCTCACTGTGTACATCATCAGATTCTTGTGTATTGATCCTTCATGTCTTTGACTGTAAATCCTGATTTGTTTAAATGTTTAAACATATTTAAATTCTGCCATGTATGCCAAAGTCTGTCTGCAATGTCCAAACTTAATCTGTGGACAATCTGATAAAAGACCTCTGATATTCCCTTGTTTACCATCGATCCAGCATCCACTCTGATCACCTGCATTGCATGGTCGCATTAAAATGGCCTCAATAATGATTTATCTACTGTTCCCAATGCACATCAAGATTTGTTTCATATACTTTAATCTGGGTTTAAGATTGTTATTTAATGGAGCAAGCCCTGTTCCAATGAATGAGGTGACTGTCTGTCCCTGGACCTGGCAGCAGCATTGCAACAGAAGGTGTAGGTGAACCCCAAGTCACCGTATTGAATTGCTGAACTGCATGATAACTGAGACAGGATGTGCCATGATGATGAAGCTGGCACTTGGCCCATGCCATCCTCCGTGAACAGAGGGTCCAGGTAGTCACAGACTGGGGAGCCAATGTTGAGATATTGGGGAATGTTAATCACAATGGAGAAAGCACCAGGGGGATCCCAAGTAACCACTTATACTTTCAAATCAGAAACCTGTGTGGTCTAGTTTCTCCCTGCTGACTGGGAAAGTAGAAATGAGGTCAGACTGGGTAATTATGAGATGTCAGTGCATGCAACTTGGCTCCTCACCATTCACTAGTTAGAATCTCATCTATCCGTTCAAAGATTAAGCAAAGATTTCTCCCACGATGTTGAGATTCTCTCTATTTTCATTCTCACTGTATTTTCTCGCTGTTGACCATGCCATTTAGAGGTTGTGAAAATTTCACTCTATCAAACCAAATAAGTCACTGGGACGACAGAAGGGGATTGGAGGATTGGTGACCAAAGGCCTGATTAAAAAGGTTGTTTTAAACAGCATACTCAGGGAGGAAGCTTAGAGCCAGATAACTGAAGGTGTGGTTGTTATGGTGAAGTGATTAAAACTAGGGATATGCAGAGTTCAGAATTAGAGGAACAAACAGGACTCTCTTGGCAGTGGGGCTGGAGGATTTTATAGAGGTTATGCCAGAGAGGGATTTTAAATCTTGATTCTAATTTTAAAATCAAGGTGTTCTCAGAACAGCAGCGATACTCCAGTATTACAGCACTAACACTGGTCCTTGTCAGATGGGTTTTTATTATCATGTTGTTTATTTCTCTGTTGTATGATGTGAGCTGAATACAAACAAATCCAATCATCCCAGAGACACTGGAGCCTCCCAGGCACCAGTCAAAGGGTTCAAATAGAAACACTGAAAATCAAATACAGATATAAGAGGCAAAATCATTTTGTTCATTCAACTCCACATTGAAAATTGCTGAGCACTTACAAATAAAACTTTCATCAAAATGCACTCCACTGAAGCAGCTCAAAAGACGAATGAAACCAGAAGAATCACCTGGAACTGACCCTTGCAGCAGCAATGACAAAAACAGCCCTGTCAACACTCCAAAGTCCTTCTTACTAATGTCTGGGGACTAATGCCAAAACTGAGAGAGTCGAGAGTGTGATGCTGGAAAAGCATAGCAGGTCAGGGAGCATCCGAGGAGCAGGAGATTCGACGTTTCAGGCATAAACCCTTCATTGGAATGAGGCTTGTGAGCCGAGGAGGTGAAGAGATAAAAGGGGGGGGGGGGGGGGATGAGGGGGAGTGAGGCTGTGGGGAAGGTAGCTGAGAGTGCAATAGGTAGATGAAGGTGGGGGTGATGGTGAAAAGTCAGATAGGAGGGTGGAGCAGATAGATGGGAAGGAAGATGGAAAGGGCATGAGGACGAGTTGGAAAGTTGGAACTGGGCTAAGGCGATGGGAAGGGGAAATGAGGAAACTGGTGAAATCCACATTAATCCCATATGGTTGGAGGGTTTGAAGGTGGAAGATGAGGCAGGTCTCTGATAGTTAGGGTTTGGTTAGAGTCACCTTCTCCAAAACCAAGAGAGCTGTATCACAGACTAGTCATGCAACAGCAGGACATAGTCATACTCACAGAATCATACCTTATACCCAATGTTCCAGACTACACCATCACCATCCATCAGGGCAGAGCCGGTCAAGGTGAAGGCACACTGATACACAGTCAGGAGGGAGTGGGTCAGAATTGGGGATTTTTGCTGATGACTATAAGTCTTCAGCATCATTCATGAGTCCTCAGATATTGAAGTAGTTCCCTATTCAAATCCAACAAGATGTGGACAACATCCAGGCTTGGACTGACAAGTGGGGAGCAACATTCATGCCACACGGGCGCCAGGCATTGGCTATCTCCACAAGAGAGAATCTAAATATTACCTCTTCATATTCATTAGCATTACCATCACTGAATCCCCACTATCAACATCCTGGGGTTACTATTGACCAGAAATTGAGCTGGACTAGCCATATACATACAGTCCTCACTTCTGCCTATAGACATACAGTGGCTACAAGAGCAGGTCTGGGGCTAGGAATCCTACAGCGCGTAACTCACCTCCCGACTCCCAAAGCCTGTCCACCATCTACAAGGTATTAGTCGGGAGTGTGATGGAATATTCTTCACTTGTCTGGCTGTGTGCAGCTCCAACAACACTCGAGAAGCTTGGCACCATCCAGGACAAAGCAACCCATTTGATCAGCACCACAAACATCCACTCCCTCTATGACCAATGCTCAGTCGCAGCAGTGTGTACCATTTACAAAATGCACTACAAAAATTCACAAAAGCTCCGTAGAGCCTGCCTTCCAAACACTTGACCTCCACGTCAAGAAGGGCAAGGGTAGCAAATACAAGAGAACACGATCACCTGCAAGGGTAGCAAATACAAGAGAACACGATCACCTGCAAGGGTAGCAAATACAAGAGAACACGATCACCTGCAAGGGTAGCAAATACAAGAGAACACGATCACCTGCAAGGGTAGCAAATACAAGAGAACACGATCACCTGCAAGGGTAGCAAATACAAGAGAACACGATCACCTGCAAGGGTAGCAAATACAAGAGAACACGATCACCTGCAAGGGTAGCAAATACAAGAGAACACGATCACCTGCAAGGGTAGCAAATACAAGAGAACACGATCACCTGCAAGGGTAGCAAATACAAGAGAACACGATCACCTGCAAGGGTAGCAAATACAAGAGAACACGATCACCTGCAAGGGTAGCAAATACAAGAGAACACGATCACCTGCAAGGGTAGCAAATACAAGAGAACACGATCACCTGCAAGGGTAGCAAATACAAGAGAACACGATCACCTGCAAGTTCCCCTCTAAGTCATTGGCTATCCTGACTTGGAAATATATCACCAAATCTACTGTCCAGTAATAACATCAGATGGGATGATAACCCACATTCCCTCTCATTTTTGCTGCTGCTACACAGACTTCTGAGGTCTGGAATTGGAAATCAATGGGTCTGGGCACTAATCAACACCCACTGGTCCTCAGCGAACATTGATCATAAGAGGAATCAGGCTTGGGGTAAAAGCTGTAACATCATAAAACTGATTTCCCAACCTTTTCTTACTGTGGAGTGCACTAGGTCCATGTTTTTATCATTATTTTGAATGAATTCATTGATGAGTGTGGATTTTTGAAATGATTATCCCTGTGGGGAATCTCATTCACTGAGAGCAAATAGCAGAAAAATCACAGGTGCCAATCACCATTATTTTACATTCATTAAAATGAAGAACAGAAAATCTTCTAACGTTCTTGTTTCAACACAGAACTTTTAATTACGTTCATTAAAATGTAAACAAGTGAGATCTTAGAGCAGCTTCTTACACAATTTATGGTCAAAACCTGGCCAATTAGCTTATCCACTGCTTTGAATTCTCTTTTGTTATTTACCCAATGTGGACACAGATTGATAGCTTCCTTGCATTTTAGTCATAAATTTCCTGTGACAGATCTTTTCAAATGCATTCTGAGGATCAGATATCTAATAACAATAACATTATATGCTTCCAATTCAATTCTAGCCTCAGAAGTATTCCATTAAATTTGTTAGAGAGTAACCTGCTGTTCATAAGTTGATGTTGACTTGGAATGATTGCCTCAACTGTTGTTATGTTTTCAAATTTTCTTTAAATGATTCTCAGACTTTTGTTGTATTATTGATGTCGATCATATGGGCAGATAATTCTCAGGAATATATTGTTGACCTTTTTAAAAATGTTAATGCTTTTCTAATTGTTCAGAATGACTTAATGCATTTAATGAACTGAGAAAAGTTTTTAAATACATCTCCCTGGCTCTGTCCACCTTTTGTTAACTCGCCAGTAACTCAGCAATTCTCTTTTGGTAACGCCTTCCAAACCTGCAAACTCTGTCCCCAAGAAGGTAAAACGCAGCGGACACATGGGAACATCACTGTCATATTTCCCCAGATGACCACCATTGGCACTTGGTGGTATTTCCCACCTCCACCAGCATGTGGCGCTGAGTAAGAGTTGCTTGAGGTAGTTCACTGCTGTCTCCTCCTCTGTCTTGGGCCCAACTAGTGATTCGTAGTTGAGGATACACTATTGTATAGTATCTACAGAGAAGGAGCATTGCTCTTATTTAGCAAGAAGAGCATATTAACAATAAGTGCAACTACATCTGGACAGGCAGAAGTACTTTGTCTTTAAGGAGCTGAAACAGATCCATCTGTTCCTTCCAAACATTGGAGTGGAATGAAACCTCTATTCACAACATCACAAAAAGGGGATTAGCATCTCAAAGCTCTTCAAATCAAATTAAATACAGCCATAATGTAGAAAATGTTGCAACTGATTTGCCTGCAAAAATTGTTCATAAGCAAAAAAGCCATAATGGCCAAATAATGTGTTTTAAGCAATGTTTAGCAATAAATATTGACCAGAACACCTGAGAGAACTCCTCTTTTTGTTGAATTGTACCATATGATCTTTTACTGCTGCAGGAACAGCATATTTAAAGTCTTTAACATAATAAAGTATCTAAAGACTTCAGGGGAGTGTTACTGCTTGACATTTTAATATATATTGTAATATTATTACCATCTTGACAGGTTGAACATCTCAAAATGCTTTTTTTTTACTTTGTAACATACATTGATGGTTTTGCTGTCACCCACATCTCAATGATATCAGCCACAGGGATCAGTCCTAGGGCATCAATTATTTACCATCAATATTCATAACTTGGAGGAGGGGTCAGAACATACAAAAATAAGGGATGGGGATGTTATGATGAGTCATAGAGGACATGGGAATCTGCAATGGGAGATAAATAGTTTGAGTAACTGGGCACAGCTTTGTTAGAAGGAGTTTAATAAAGAAAATTGTGAGGTCATGCACATTGATCCGAAGTCAGGCAACTGTTTAAATGGAGAGACTCCAAAAAGGTGCATTTCAGGGGGAATCTGGGTATTCTTGTGTTTCAAACATAAAATATCAGAGTGCTAATGCAGCAAGGAATTAAGATGACCAATGAAACTTTGGCCTTTATTGCTCGGGGTCAGAGTTTATAAAAGGGAGTCTTGTTAAAACTGTACAGTGTGTTGATGAGGTCACACCTAGAGTACTGTGCACAGTTTTCATCATCATATTTCAGAAAGGATATGTGCCTGCCCTAAAGAGGACTTCAATTCAACTGAACTGATAGCCTATGACTCTCTCAGAAGCACCAAATTTGCTAACAGGCACTGCACAGCATGGCAAAGCAAGGATGCTGTGGGCATGCGCTGGGCACTAACAGAGCATGTAAGGAGCCCCAAGATGCAGGCTAGTCAATCTGTGAGCTGGGCATCAGTCCGTGTGCACACAGTGACCATGCAGTAGCCTTTCAATTTGAGCTACTGGTGTGCCCTACAATACAAGTCTGTGCTTTGTGAATGACCTGCAAGTGGATCAGAGAGATGCCATGATGGTCACATTAGATTAACAGATGCCCAATACCAACATCCATGGATGAGGGCTACGTTCGCGTGGTGCCTGTGGATCGTACTGTTTGGTCCCAAGCAACAGGGAGATCCTTCAGAGCAAGAGGCAATCTGAAGTTTCCAGGTACCTGTTGTGGTTTCCATGGCAAAAATGTTCGATGTATAATTTGATTGGCAATTTTGGTGAGATAGGAAGCTGCATATTAATGAGGTGAATTGGGCTGTTAACAAGATGTTTAACAAACAAAAATCCCCTTTAATTGGCTGCTCATGGCTGTCTATTGAGAAGCATGCTGCTTGTGGAAAGCATAAAAGATGGAGCGAGGTGTTCCTAATGTCTATTGGGCCTCGCTGGTGTTTTTGCCTGATTCTCACACAAATCTCGCCGTACCCCATGTAGATCGGACCCTATAAGGTTCTGCTGTGACTGTCTATTATTATTTATTGTTTTTACAAACTTGTAGTGTTCAAATTAACTGCTGTCATTTCCACATGGCATATGTCAAAAAGTATTTTGTTGGTTATAAAGTGCTATGGAAATCTTGGAATTATAAACAATGTTTAAATAGGCATAAATTTTTTTCTACCATCCTGTCTGATATTTTTGCAATTGTTTATCCATCTTTGAGTTTATAGCATTTATCCCTGATGTCTGTTCTAAATATATTTCACTCTGGTTCAGATTTCAGTGTCCTATGTCCCAATCTGTACCATAAAATGCTGCTAAAATACACTGCTCATTGCAGAGTTGCCTGAATGCACTGGGGACTGGTTTGACAGCAGCACCTTAATCTCACTGCTGACTCTGCACCATTCTGCACTTCAGTGTGACAGAGCTTTTCACTTGCCTGAGCTTCCCTCAAGAGACTGATTCCATTTCTAACTTTAGCAAAGAGCCAATTGCTTGGTCAGCTTCTTCCTAACACAAACAATAACCATTTACTGGTTGAAGGCACTGTATTCTGTCTCACTTTCTGTAAAAACTGTTCTTCTTTGACTTTCATTCCGTTACATTTTAGTTTCCTCAACGTTTTCTTATGCTTGTTGTGCTCTGTAACACTCTTTAATCTTTCAAATTGATCTGAGGACTATATTTATTTTCAGTATCTAAAAGTAGCAACTTAGGATGAGGCATCTGTGAAGAGAAAGCAGGGCCTTCTGAAGAAATATCACTGGACCTGAAACATTAACACTGTTTTCTCTCCACAGATGCTGTCAGATCTGCTGAGGTTCTCCAGCAAATTCTCTTTGTATTTCAGATTTCCAGCCTCTGCAGTTCTTTGTTTTATTTTAATTTAAGCAGAGGATTAGCCTATTCAGGTCAGCCCCACCCTGTGTCTATTCGGCCATTAAATTACATTATGGTTGATCTGCAATTTGCCTGTATTTACCAACCTTGGTTTCAAAGCCTTTACCAAAAACGGAAAGAGCTGGAGAAACTCAACAAGTCTTCCAGGGACTGGAGAGAGAGAAATAGAGTTAATGTTTTGAGTTTAAAAGGATCACTGGATCCAAAACGTTAATTCACCAACGATGCTGCCAAACATCAAGCTTCCCAAGTACTTTCTCCTTTTATTTCAGATTTCCCACATCTTCAATTCATTGTTTTTATTCCCAAATCATTCATTCCCTTGCCTCTTAACATTCTATCCACTTCAGGTTTGAAATGTTAAATTAACCCTCAGCCTCCATTGTTTTTTGGGGAGGGAGGAGTTCCAGATTTGCACTACCCTTTAAGGAGGTTCAGGGAAGGTGATGGTTTAGTAGTTATGTCACTGGGCTAATAATCCAGAGTCCCAGGTCAATATTCTGTAGGACATGGGTTTGATGGTGACGGCAGATGGTGAAATCTCGACTCAATAATGCCTGGAGTTAAAAACTGGTCTAATTGAGACAATTGATCCATCTGGATCCTTAATATCCTTCAGGGAAGGAAATCTGCCAGCCTTACCTGGTCTGGCCAACATGCAATTCTAGATCTACAGCAATGTGGTTGACTTTTAACTGCCCTCTGAACAATGAGGGATGGGCAATAAACATTGACATTACAAGTGACACCCACATCCTGTGAATGAATTATTTAAAATATATGCTTCTTGAAACCATCCTGTGCCCACACACCCTTTTGTTCCCTGCTCCCCACTAAAGGGAAGTTTAAAAGTTTATAGAGTCATAGAGCCATACAGCATGGAAACAGACCCTTCAGTCCAACGTGAATGCTGACCAAATTTCCCAAAGTAAACTAATCCCACCTTCCTGCATTTCTTATTCGCGTACCCATTCAAATGTCTTTTAAATGTTATAACTTTACCAGCATCTACCACTTCCTCCGGCAGCTCATTCTACACATGAACCAGCCTCTGTTACCTCGAAGATTTTCCTTCTTCAGTAAATCCAATCCACTGTCCTGCCACGGGGAAGGAGGCAGGTCCTGGGTGTGCCCCAACTAGGACAGGGATTGAACGTCATGCTGTTACCACCAATCTGATCCACACCAATCATCCAACCAACAGCTTTCCCCGACACTGCTCAAAACATCCATCTTTACGTGCTGCCGCAGCCTGGGCTATGAACAGCAATGGCAAGGCACCAATTTCCTTCCCATCCACTTGGCTGATCAGGAAGCTTTCCTGTTCCTACCAACTGCTATTGGCACTGATTGAAAAGATACACAGTTTGATTATTAACCCGATTGGCTACATCCTTGCCATCAAGTCCTGAAGGGGGACTTGAACTTGCAACCTCTGGCTCTGGGGGCAGGGATGGAACGTACTATGTCTCAAGACCTCATTACTCTACCATAACCGCTCATTCAATTAGCTTAAATGCACCCAAAACTCACTGCTTAATCCTCAATACTCAAGGGAATACAATTGTAATCTATGCAACCTATCTTCATAATTTAACCCATTTTACTTCAGAATCATTCCTTGATTTCTTGCTATTAATTTGAAGTACCTTGGGATATCTTCCCATTTCAAAGGTGCTATATAAATATGTCATTTTTGTTATAGACTGTAAAGTTTTCTGTTGGGTATTTCTATGTTTAGTAATTTTGTTTTGATAAGTGTTACAATAACTTTTGAAAACATTTTACTGACACACTTGAAAATAATGCAAATGGAGTAAAGAACCAATTGAGATCTGTAGTTCAGCTTGAAAAAGTAAATTTGCAGCAAATGTCAGTTATAATTCCTAAGGGGAGTTTGCAGCTCACTCCATCACTTCCTTAAGATGTCAACTGTGCTTTTGCGGCTGCCTGACCATTGTTTGCTCACATGCAGGGTCCAGAGATTGACAATTAACGAAGACAATTGCTGTGAGCAACACTCAAGAGAAAACCCTTAAAGTCATTAAAAACATTACTTATTGTCAATTGCTTCAAACATTTTAACTTATTTACTACAGAAATATTGGCGTTTACGGCTCTTTTACCAAGAGGAGCATTTGGAGGCAGGGGTCAAAGAATGAAAATCCAGGAACATAGGCAGGATAGGCAAGGACTGAATAAGCATAGTCACCATGGCTTTGTGTGCGGGAAATTGTGTCTCGCTAACTTAATTGAGTGTTTTGAAGAAGTAACAAATAGGGTTGATGAGGGCAGAGTGATGGACATTGTACATATGGACTTCAGTAAGGCATTCGACAAGGTTCCTTATGGGACACTGGTTAGCAAGATTAGCTCATATGGAATACAGGGAGAACTAGCTATTTGGATACAAAGCTGGCTCAAAGGTAATAGACAGAGGGTGTGGTGGAGGGTTGCTTTTCAGACTGGAGGCCTGTGACCTGGGGTCTGCCACAAGAATCGGTGCTGGGTCCACTGCTTTTCATCATTTATGTAAATGATTTGTATGTGAACACAGGAGATACGGTTAGTAAGTTTGCAGGTGACACCAAAATTGGTGGTGTAGTGGATTTGAAGAAGGTTATCTCAGATTACAACAGGACCCTGGTCAGATGGGTTGATGGGCCTAGGAGTAGCAGATGGAGTTTAATTCAGATAAATGTGAGGTGCTGCATTTTGGAAAGGCAAATCAAGCAAACCTAATAATTAGGTCCTAGGGAGTGTTGCTGAACAAAGAGACCTTGGAGAGCAGGTTCATAGCTCCTTGAAAATGGAGTCGCAGGTAGATAGGATAGTGAAGAAGGTATTTTGATATGCTTTCCTTTATTGGTCAAAGCATTGAGTACAGGAGTTGGGAGTCATGTTGCAGCTGTACAGGACATTGGTTAGGCCACTTTTGAAATACTGCATTCAATTGTGGTCTCCCTCCTATCTGAAGGATGTTGTGAAACTTGAAAGGGTGCAGAAAGGATTTACAAGGATGTTGTCAGGGTTGGAGGATTTGAACTATAGGGAGAGGTTGAACAGGCTGGGGCTGTTTTCCCTGGAGCATCGGAGGCTGAGGGGTGACCTTATAGAGGTTTACAAAATTATGAGGGGTATGGATAGGATAAATAGACAAAATCTTTTTCCCAGGGTGGGAGGAGTCGAAAACTAGAGAGCATAGGTTTAAGATGAGAGAGGAAAGATTTTAAAGGGACAAAAGGGTAACTTTTTCACACAGAAGGGGGTGTGTGTATGGAATAAGCTGCCATAGGAAGTGGTGAAGTCTGGTACAATTAGAAAATTCAAAAGGCATCTGGATGGGTATATGAATAGGAAGGGTTTTGGGGATATGAGCCAAATGTTGGCAAATGAGATTAGATTAACTCAGGATATCTGGTCAGCATGGACGAGTTGGACTCAAGCGCCTGTTTCCATGCTGTACTGCTCTATGACTCTATGGCAACCTAAACTACACTCTATATCCATACTGCCCTCTAGTTTAATAACCTAAACGTAAATGAAAAGTAAAGCACTCTTGACACTATCCCTATCAGTCACTCCCAGGACAGGTACAGTGGGGGTTAGGTACAGAGTAAAGCTTCCTGTACTCGTTTAAACTGAAAGATCCTTCAACTGTGTCCCATCAAACACTCCTGGACCGCTCTGTCCTCTAGACTATTCAGAGGTGCCTATTTGCAGTTAACAAGTGACTTAGAATGGAAACCAACCTAAAACTTCACTTACAGTGTTTAAAAGAAATTCTGTTGCAAAACGTACATTGTTTTAACATTCTTGGTACCTGTGTTGCATGTATTTTTTCTAGATTGTTTCATTCTAGTCTTTTTTATTTTTCCAAAATTTCCCATCACACGAATCCCAACAGGCTCCTAGGAGTGTTAGAAATAAAGCACAACAGCTCAAAATGCAATGAGAAAACTTGGAAGCAATTTTGTCAGTCCAGGCTGACAGAAACATCACCTGATGCCAAATCACAAATCTGAGGCATTACTGTCAGTGATTTCCTGCTCATTGCTCTCAAAGTTACCCCTTTGCCTGACTCAATTTGCAATATTGGCTCTGAAAGCTATGAAATACACTTTCAGTTTGAGCAATATTGTTCATTTTAGTTCAGCTTTTATCTTGAATGTGAATCTCAGTTTAGTTTTAGATTTGCGAATAAATTTAGTTCTAATTTTTAATTTAGTGATCTAGAAAAATAATTTTATTTGTTAGCTGTTTCTCAGAACAAAACTAGAAAATAATAAAATGAAGCATTCAGTCATCTAATTAACCAGAGGTATTCAACACTCACCAAGTTTGGAAAGTAGTTTTTTTTCAAAATCATCAAATGCTAACTAACTAACCAGATCACACCTCGAAAATGTAAAGCAGTTTGTGCAGTACAATATATCCCAGCTCTTTCTCACACTGGAAATGGTACCTCTATGGCACCTCTGCTGGCACAAACTGGAAATGCAACTCACCAAAGATCAATCTACACTTAACAAAATGTGAAAAGATTAGATTCCGTACAGTGTGGAAACAGGCCCTTTGGCCCAATCAGTCTACACCGACCCTCCGAAGAGTAACCCACCCAGACCCATTTCCCTCTGACTAATGCACCTAACACTATGGGCAATTTAGCATGGCCAATTCACCTGACTCGCACATCTTTGGACTGCGGGAGGAAATGCACGCAGACATGGGAGGACGTGCAAACTCCACACAGACAGTCACCTGAGGCTGGAATTGAACCTGGGACCCTGGCGCTATGAGCCATCAGTGCTAACCATTGAGCCACCATGCTGCCCTTCTTTTAAAATGCAACTTCTTTTAAAAATGGATTCTTTCCCTTCCAATTAATTTGGAGAAAAACATTCATTGTCTTGAAGTTTATAAAGAACTGCAATTTTGCAACACCTTTAGCATTGCCAACCTTAGCTCTTCACAGAATACAGTATTCAATCTGATTCCATGTCATGCAGGAAGCATGTGAACAGTACAACCTTGATTATCTGAATGACACGGGCGGGGAGTATTTTGTTTGGATAATCAAATCCGGAAAATACAAATTAACCAAATATCGGGACCTTGCAATCTTGCCAGATAATCCAAATTCAGATAATTGAGGTTCCTCTGTATTTGTAAGTGTTAGATTTTAAAGAAGTAGAGAGATTGTGAGAAGATTACAGAGATTAGGGTGTCATCAGCTGAATCCACAGTAACTAATGGTGGAACAATGAAAATTGAGATGTGCAACAGATTAGGATCGAAGAAGCAGAGACTGCAGAGATTGGTGAAGTGAGTGAAGGTTACAGGGAGTTCAGGAAGGAACAAGACCATGGAAGAATTTAAAAACAAGGATGAGAATTTAAAATTACTGGACCAAAAGCCAAAATAGGTCACAGGATTGATGTTTGCAAGTTATGATATAAGGACATTAAAACACAAACATTAGCAGCAGAGTTTTGGATGAGGTCATGTTTATTGTGGCTACAAGATATAAGATCAGTCAGGAGTTTGTAGGAATAACAAAGGTATGAATGGATACTGAAGGGTAGATACAAGATGGTAGAGTTGGCAGATGTATGGCAGATAAAGTTCTGATGCAGAGAAGTGTGAGGTGATGACCTTAATAGGAAGAAGCAGGCAGGTGGGACTAGTTTAGATTAGGATTATGGTCAGCATAGACTGGTTGGATTGAAGGATCTGTTACCATGACTCCATGACTCTATGATAACATTGAAAAACAATACAAAATAGGGGGTACAATTCAAACGGGGGGGGGGGGGGGGGGGGTGCAGAAGCAGAGACATCTGGATGCATATGTGCACAGGTGATTGAAAGTGTTAGGACAGTAGAGAGACCAGTAAATAAAGCATACTTTATTAATGGGACATATACAAAAGGAGGGAGGTGATGCTGCAACAAAATCAGATATTACTGGACAAACCCAGTTGGTCTGGCAGCACCTGTGAAGAGAAAGTAGAGTTAACCTTTCAAGTCCAGTGATAATTCTTCAGAATTAGGTGATATTGAACTTGTGCAAGGCACTCATTGAACCTCAACTGGAGTATTGTGTACAGTTCTGGGCACCACATTATAGGATGGATGTGAATACAAAAGAGCGATTGCAAAAGCAGTCCACATGTATGGTTCCAAGGAAGAGAAACTTCAGTTATTTGCCTAAATTGAAGAAGTTAGGACTGTTCTCCTTGAAGAGAAGAAGGCTAAGAGGAGATCCAAAGAAAATCATGAGTGGACTGGACAGACAGCTGAGACAGACTGTTCCAATTATAAAAGGAACAAGAACATGAAGATGCAGATTTCAAGTGATCTGCAAAACAAACGAGGGTGAAGTGGGAAAAAACACTTTCACTCACCAAAAGTCGGTACTCACCAAATGAGGTGGCACAATGGCACAAATGGCTCAGTGGTTAGCACTAATGCTTCACAGTGCCAGGGACCCAGATTCGATTCCCCCCTTGGGCAACTGTGCGGAGTTTGCACATTCTCCCCGTGTCTGCGTGGGTATGCTCTGGTTTCCTCCCACAATCCAAAGATGTGCAGGCCAGGTGAATTGGTCATGTTAAACTGCCCATTGTGATAGGTGCTTTAGTCAGAGGTAAATATAGGGTAGGGGAATGGGTCTGGGTGGGTTATTCTTCGGAGAGTCAGTGTGGACTTGTTGGGCTGAAGGGCCTGTTTCCATACTGTAGGGAATCGAATGCACTGCTTGGGAATGTGGTAGAATTCAAAAGGACATTGGATGATTATTTGGAAAGGAACAATGTGCAAAGGCATGGAGGAAAAAGCTGAAGATTGGCATGAGGTTGTGATGATCATTTAACAAGCCAGTGCAATAATACTGGGCTGAATTGCATCCTTCTGCACCATAAAAACTCAGTATTTCTGTGAATGGGGTTTTCATCAGTAAGGGATGGTGATATTTTAGAGATGGAAAGCTTCTTCCTCATAGTTCATTCAGTCATCTTAACCCCTTGCTGAACTGAACACAGAGCAGTGAAGAAGGAAAATGTTGTTGATGGTTCCTGATTTTAATGTTAACCTGATTCATCTGTTGGTCATTGACAGGCTTCAGGCTGAATGCAGCTATAATGGCTGCACTGTCTCTTCCCTCACTCAGCTCTCACACATTGAATAGTCACCCAGTCAACATGCTGAGTGGAACTAAGTCAACATTACTGAGGCAATGAGAAATGAACAATGGGGAATGCTGCCGGTTTGGGTGCAATAAGGAAATTCCACAGGAGCTCCAATAAAAATAACAACCACTTTAGCATCTTCCATAATTAGCCCAAATGGAAATATTGTAAGTTTTTTTCAATTGCAAGGCAGTCTTTGGTGTATTTTTGAGTGGTAGCTGGATGCAGTTTTATTAATGTGGGGATTGGAATGCAGGGATGCAGAGGGAATTGCAATAATTAAGATAGCAACTCTGTATTGGGGAGATGATCCAGCATGGAAGGGAACGGAGTAATAAGGGAGGAGCAACCATCCACAGGCAGCAGCAGCTAGAGGGGAAGGTGCACTGCTGTATTTAATCAATATGCCTGGGGCTCAGGGACGTAAAGTGGGTGATGAAGATCCCAATAGATGGTTGGATGAGGACTTGTGGAACTTCAAAGTTGAAGGAGTTGACAGTGAGAGTTACTGATAAGGAAATATTTATATTTGAGGGTTCAACAAAAGGCTGAGCTTGAGACTCATTGCTGGAGGAGTGACTGGTGTTTCCTTCATCATACTGTAAATAACAAGGGCTGTACACCCATATAGTACAGGAGAAACTCACCAAGACCAACACACAGCATGTGAACCTTAGCATTAGCCAGCTGTGACTATATCTTGTGCCATTATGAATCAATTCCACTAATGGCTGTACTACTATAGTAATGCTTAAGAAGGGTTATACCTGAAACATCGACTTCTCCACCTCCTGATGCTGCTGGGCTTGCTGTGTTCTTCCAAACTCCTGCTTGTCTACATAGTAATGCTTTGGGCAGATTGACTCAAGTTGTCAAAGTAACCAGCATCTGCCATTTACTCAGAGTGTGAACATGGTGCAGGGGCTGCTGTCTTCACTCTGTGGCCCATCGAACACCATGTATCATTAAGGTATGGCTGAGCCCTGTACCATCAATGCTGCTGTTGCAGATAGACAGACCTTCACTCACATAGCTGATGGAGAAAGATGAACGGACCTTTACAAACATGAGTGTGGATTGCCATTGATGTGTCACCATGACACCTCAGCGGTCTCAGGAAGTCTCCTTTCTATCCCTTCTACTAGTTCCCAGTGCAGTCATGGGTTCCACAGCTAACGGTGTTTGTGTCTAAGGGGACCCAGACACACTGAGAGTGTCCTGCTCAGAGGCAGGGGCACACTCCTGGGCTTTACCTCCAACAGGCCTAAAGGTGGTCGGCAGAGTGGAAGTGGAAGGTCCAGCTATCTCCAGAGTATCTTGGGAAGAGGCATCTGGTGGTTCTTCCCCATTGGCACCGCCCTTTTGCAAAAAAAGCATCACAGTGAGGTCATGAACCCTCATTCCCCTGTCACCTTGCCTTTGGTGCTGAGCTCCAATATCTAGAACAATGGAATATGTGTCATGCACACATCCACCACTCTCTTAAAGTCTATGTAAGTGCAAGTTCTTGATATTGTATGTGGTTGAAATGTTAAACTGACTACGTTGAATGAAATTGTTCTCCCAAACTGTGCAGATCCTGAGCAGATGGTGTCAAAAACTTAAGAACAAAACCATAGAAACTAAGATTTGGACATAAATGTGTTCTACAATTTGTCAGAATAGTTAACCTTAGTCTTGTATGTGCTGAGATCAGCAATAAGTTAAGCTTGCATAAACGAAGATGTTTCATTTTTGTCAAAATTATTTTACAGTAAATTTCACAAGTCTGGTAAAAAAGAATGGATTCATTACATAATTTAGAATGTATTCTCTTCAGTCACTAACAAAAGTCTCAAAGCCTACAATCCTGGCAGATTTCCTCACTCGACTGCCTAAGGTATTAAAAAAAAGGAACACAATCCAAATCTTCACCTTGATACTGCATTTCCTGTGAGATTTTCTGTGTTTGCCGAGTAGACAAGTACAATTGTTGGGTGTCACAAAGACGTGAAAATGTATGCAAATACTATTCCAGCGCTCCCAGATAATGTTCACATTTTTTTCTTTTGCATTGCTGTGTTTTTCCTAATGCTTCCTTGAGGCTTGTCAGCTCTGTTCAGTTAGCAGCACTTGTGCCTCTGAGTCATAGGACTTCTGGTTCAAACGCCACTCCAGGAAATTAAGCTCATAATCTAGGCTGACATTTCATCACTGTATTGAGGAAGTGTTACATGGTCAGAAGTGCAATCCTTCAGATGAAATATGTGTGCTGGTGATTCTAATGGACATCACCCTATCCCAAGGCACTCTAAGTATCCTAGCTGCCATTCTTCCCTCAGTTAAAACAGCCAACGAAAGAGCAAAACAGGGTAGTCCAACACTGATAGCCTTGAGTTCCAATATATAAGTGGAATTGTGACCTTGGACAGAAAGGTTCACTTGCATTGGTCTGGATCTATTATTTACATGGCTGATTACAGAATTCCCAAATTAATCCTTTGTAGCACAGTCGAGAGCTATAGTGGAGTGATGAGAAGTTATAATGGCACACCAAAAGACATCTTGAAATCTTTCAAAGCCCTTTTGATAGGAATTATACCCTTAGTTTGTAAATCAGTGCATTACTAAAGAAGGATGAGATCATAAGACTATGTAACCACGACCCTATATTAACTGAGTCAAGAAGAAATGAGAATCATCTATCATTATGATTAGACTGAATGAGCACATGAACAAATATGAACTGATCAGAGGTACACAACAAGCTGCTGTTAATGTTAGATCACATCTAAGTTAATTGAATCTTTTGACAAGGTAATTTAAAAGGCCGATAAGGGAGTGTCAATGATGCTATTAATATGGATTTGCAGAAAAAAATTCAATGAGCTTCTACACAACAGATTATTATCAAAAATAAATACGGAATGTCCAGAAGACTTTAAAACAGATCTGCATTATGCTGGAAGTCCTGGCTCCAATTAACCTCAGGCTCAAACTTTGTTTAACTTAGTGTACAAGATGATTAAGGGTTTAGATAGGGTTGACATGAGAACCTTTTTCCGCGTATGGAGTCAGCTGTTACTAGGGGACACAGCTTTAAATTAAGGGGAGGTTGGTATAGGACAGATGTTAGGGGTAGATTCTTTACTCAGCAGGTTGTGAGTTCATGGAATGCCCTGCCAGTATCAGTGGTGGACTCTCCCTCTTTATGGTCATTCAAGTGGGCATTGGATAAGCATATGGAGGTTCTTGGGTTAGTGTAGGTTAGGTAGGCTTCAGTCGGCGCAACATCGAGGGCCGAAGGGCCTGTACTGCGCTGTATTTTTCTATGTTCTATGTTAACTTGAAGAATGTTTAGTCTTGACTCCCTCTATGAATTAATGTATCGCTGTTGCTGGAAAGACCAGCATTTATTGCCTATCCCTCATTGTTCTTGCAAAGGTGGTGGTGAATACAGAGCTGAATGGCTTGTGGGGTCATTTCAGAAGGCAGTCAGAAGCCAACCCCTGTGATGAACAATGTGTTAATTATGTATTTATTAACATAATCTTTTGAATTTGGATATCAAAATAGTGGCAAATAGTTGTTATTTACTGTGGTGAAATTTTGCTTGAGAAAACTGGGTCAGTGGTTTTAGAACGGTTTGGAGGAGACAACTGGGGTCAGAAGCAAATACAGTTTCTCTCCTAGAAGGGAGTTTTTCAGGGCAGTTAAGGGAATTAGTTACCTCAGTAGAAAAGCTTAATTTGTACAGATTCAAGACCAAGAGCATTTGCTTGTAAATATGGAGCTTGAAACTAAGAAAGTCTAAGCTCTCAGTTTTGTGCAAATGCATTTCATAGAAAAGAAGCTTAAGAATTGGTTAAGACCAATTAAAAAGGCAGTTAGAGAAAAGAAAGGGAAAGAGAAAAAATGGAAAAAAAAGAGAGGAATAGAGCCACAGAAAAGAATGTGAAGAAAAGGAAAAGAAAATTGGAAATAAGCAACCTTGGACTGGAACCACGACAGTCTAGTGATCAGATACAGGACAAAATTGACACCCGATTCCAATGAAGCTGATTTCAGTGAAGTGATTATTAATTGACTGTAAATTTGCTGCTGTTCTATCAGCCAACAGTCCTTGTTTGTTCGCAGAAACAAATGTAATTTTTTTTTGTTTGTCTTTGTTCACTTTTCCTGTTGTTCAATAGAAGGGGGCAGCACAGTGACTCAGTGGTTAGCACTGCTGCCTCACAGCACCAGGGACCTGAGTTCAATTCCAGCCTCTAGCAACTGTCTCACATTCTCACTGCATCTGTGTGCTCCGGTTTTCTCCTACAGTCCAAAGATATGCAAGTTAGGGTGGATTGGCCATGCTAACTTTTCTCATAGTGTCCAGGGATGTGCAGGCTGGGTGGATTAGCCATGGGAAATGCACGGTTACAGGGATAGGCTCAGGAGTTGGGTCTGGATGGGATGCTGTTCAGACGGTCAGTGTGGATTTGACAAGACAAATGGCCTGCTTTCACGGAATCTGTCATTTTACGAAGAGGAGTTAATATTTTCAACATTTTGTAGGTGTTCTATCATGGGATGCTCTCACACTGAACAATGGCAGGATGTTATGCTATGCTGGGTGTTAGAGAAAGAGAACCATGCCATCAGACATGGTAGCAACATATAGTGTTGCGAAGGATGAGAGCCTATTTTGCTTAAATGTTGTAATCTTGCAGTTACAATGACAGTCAGACAGGTAATGATGAAAAGTAGCAATGCAATTATAAATATGAGCTTCTATGAAATGTTAACCATGCCACCTACAAGTCCTCAGAAGCTGTGCTTTTTTATTTCCCTCCTACAACGTACACTGTGATAGGCTGTTTGTCTCTGGTACTGATCGACCTGATGCACAGTCAGACTTTAACTATGACATTGATGGTGGAAAGTCTGGGAGGTCCTGATAGTAGTACGTACCTCCATCGCTTGTGAATGCATGATAGCAGAAGAGTAGCAGCATAGATGCTTGGTGACCTGAGCAGCAGAGGATTGCCGGAGATAAACCACAAAAGCTCACAGACGGTAGCCCTCCATGAACTTCATGGAAATTGACATTTGACTAACTTTGGCAAAGATTAAGCTCGATGCTTCCAGAAACATTTTTAATTTCCAAAATTAACCAAAGCATGTGATTATACCAAAAAAAATTAGAGTGCTCAATAAGGAACAAAAGCTAGATCAGATAAGAAGGCCAGACTTCAAAGTTATTGTGTTGGGGATAACTTGTTCATGTTGTTATCCTGTTTCTAGAAATCATTCAAAATGAGGTTCACTGACCTTTTCAAATCAACAAGAAATTGAAAGCGCTCTTAACAATCGGAAAAATCAGCAAATGCACCATGTTACTATGTTAAAAAAGATCTAATGCAGTAAGGATAGTCAGGAAAGAAGTATACTTATATTAGTGAAAGAAATAAGGATTGAATTTTTAAAATCAAGCAATCAGAGAATCAGGAAATGAAAATTCAAAAGGGGATCCTCCAGCAATCAGATTGGACAAAGTGGAGAAGATTAAGATATTAGATAGCATGATAATATATCTTCCAGAAAACAATAAAACTGACTTACAAAGTCTATTACAGACTCATAAACCAATTTGTGAGAATAAACCAGGAAAAATATCTTTGGTTGTTCATTATGTTGGTGTGGTGATATGTTACCTATAAAACAAAATCCTTACAGACTCAATCCAAAGAAATTACCTCAAGTGAGGGAACAGATTAAGTTCATGATGGACAATGACATTATTGAACAGAGTCATAATGGATGTAACTCACCCATTATGATGCTGCTGAAACTGGATGGGTTGCAAAGATTCTATATTGATTATCACAAAGTCAACACAAGAACAAAAGCAGACTCATTACCAATTTCAAGATTGGAGTATCGCATTTTAAAAACTGAACATGCACACGTCATCACCCAAAATGTACTGAGGCACATAGAAACAGGATAGGCCATTCAGCCCATTGAGCCTACCCAACATTCAATATGATCGTGGTTGATCAAACACTTCAATGCCTTTTACTCACCCCCATCGCCATAACTATGCATGCCACTGGCAACTAGAAATCTATCAACCTCTACCTTAAACATTTTTAAAGACTGAGCTGCCTCAGCCCTCTGTAATAGAGTAAAATAACATCTCCTCATCTTGGACCTAAGTGGAATCCCCCTTAATTTTAAATTGTTCCTCCAGGTTTGGACTGAGCCTGGGGAAAAATCTTACCTGCATCTACCCTGTTTTTCCCTTTGAATATTTTGAAGGTTTCAGTGAGATCACCCCTCTTTCTTCAAAACTCTAGAGAATAATTTTAGCATAATGTCTCTTGAAAGGACAGCCCCTCCATCTGGGAACAGGACTGATGAACTTACATTGCACTCACTCTCTGGCAAGAATATCATTCTGAGATAAAAAAAAACAAATCTCACACAGTACTCCAGATGTGGTCTAACCAAGTTCTTATACAACTGAAGCTAGACTTACTACTCCTGTACACAAATTCTCTTCCAATAAAGGCTAACATTCTATTAGCCTTCCTCATAGCTTGCTGCACCTACACGTTAGCCTGCAGTGATTTATTGACAAGGACACCTATGCCCCTTTTTTGCATCTATACTGTCCAATTTTTGTTATCATTTATGGAATGGTAAAATAATATTCGTAAATTACAATTGCTGATAAAGCCAGAGAAATATCAGCTTTTGTAACATTAGATGAACTATATTGATGTGAAATCATGCCATTTGGAATAAAAGTAATTTTCCAGTGATTAAACAGCAAAGTCATTAAAATGCATTATATGTAAAAAGGGTTAAGGAGAATCCAAAGGGATTTTATAAATATATTAAGGATAAAAGAGTAACTAAGGAGAGAATACACCCCTCAAAGATCATCAAGGCAGCCTACATGTGGAACTACAAGGCATGGGGAAGATACTAAATGAGTATTTTGTATCAGTATTTACTGTGGAGAAAGACATGGAAGACAATGTGGGGAAATAGATGGTGACATCTTGAAAAATGTCCATATTACAGAGGAGGAAGTGCTGGATGTCTTAAAACGCATAAAAGTGGGTAAATTCCCAGGACATGATCAGGTGTATCCTAGAATTCTGTGGGAAGCTAGGGAAGTGATTGCTGGGCCCCTTGCTGAGATATTTGCATCATCGATAATCACAGGTGAGGTACCAGAAGACTGGACGTTGGCTAACATGGTGCCACTATTTAAGAAAGGTGGCAAGGAAACGCCAGGGAATTATAGACTGGTGAGCCTGTCATCAGTGATGGGCCATTTGTTGGAGGGAATCCTGAGGGATAGGATTTACACGCTTTTGGAAAGGCTAAAACTGATTAGGGATAGTCAGCGTGGCTTTGTGCGTGGGAAATCATCTCTCACGAACTTGAGAGTTTTTTGAAGAAGTAACAAAGAAGATTGATGAGGGCAGAGTGGTGGACATGATCTATTTGGATTTCAGTAAGGCATTCTTCAAAGTTCCCCTTGGGAGACTGGCTAGCAAGTTAGATCTCATGAAATACAGAGACAACTAGCCATTTGGACACAGAACTGGCTTGAAGGTAGAAGACAAAGGATGATGGTGGAGGGTTGCTTTTCAGACTGAAGGCCTGAGGTAATGGTGTGCCACAACGATTGGTGTTGGGTCCACTGCTTTTCATCATTTATATAAATGATTTGGGTGTGAACATAGAAGGTTTAGTTAGTAAGTTTGCAGATGACACCGAAATTGGAGTTGTAGTGAACAGCAAAGAAGGTTACCTCAGAGCACAATGGGATCTTGATCAGATGGGCCAATGGGCTGAGATGTGGCAGATGGAGTTTAATTTAGATAAATGTGAGGTGCTGCATTTTGGAAAGACAAATCAGAGCAGGACTTATACACTTAATGTAAAGGTCCTGGGTTGTGTTGCTGAACAAAGGGACCTTGGAGTGCAGGGTTCATAGCTCCTTGAAAGTGGAGTCACAGGTAGATAGGATAGTGAAGAAGGCATTTGGTATGCTTTCCTTTATTGGTCAGAGCATTGAGTGTAGGGGTTGGGAGGTCATGTTGCAGCTGTACAGGACATTGGTTAGGCCATTTTTGGAATATTGCAGGCAATTCTGGTCTCCTTCCCATCAGAAGGATGTTGTGACACTTCAAAGGATTCAGAAGAGATTTACAAGGATCTTGCTAGGGGTAGAGGGTTTGAACAATTGGGAGAGGCTGAATTGGCTGAGTCTATTTTCCTTGGAGCGTCGAAGGCTGAGGGGTGACCATTATAGAGGTTTATAAAATCATGAGGGGCACGGATAGGGTAAATAGACAAGGTCTTTTCCCTGGTGTAGGGGAGTCCAGAACTAGAGGGCATAGGTTTCAGGTGAGAGGGGAAAAATTTAAAAGGGACCTAAGGGGCAACCTTTTCACACAGAGGGTGGTATGTGTATGGAATGAGCTGCCAGAGGAAGTGGTGGAGGTTGGTACAATTACAACTTTTAAAAGGCATCTGGATGGGTATATGAATAGGAAGTGTTTAGAAGGATATGGGCCAAGCACTGGCAAATTGGATTAGATTAGATTAGGATATGGAGTCTGCATGGATGATTTGGACCGAAGGTCTGTTTCTGTGCTATATATCGCTATGACTCCAAGTTAAATATCAATACAGTATTGCCATTAATGTAACACAGAAATAATGTTAAAAAGAACCTTTTGATTGGAAATGAAAATATCTAAGGCCAAAGTTTTGTTCTTTTTTGGGATGAGATCTGATCAAAGGTGAGCAATTTGTATATATAGATATAATTTTTAGAGTTTAGTTGTCAGGATAGTGGCATATGGGCATTAGTTTAACAAAAAAAAACCTCAAACTAGACAGTTCTTCTAGAGCATTGACCTAATCTAGTTTGTGCCAGAGAGAACAGATAACTTCAAAACCTGGAGTGTTGATGGAGTAAGGTGATTATACTGTGGTGTTTATGACAGGAAGAGTAATACGTGAAGGCTATTAGTTTGTATCTTTTCAGAATAATCAAGTATTAATTTTCATTTAGAAAAGCTAGAGATTGAATATTTTTAGGTTAGTTCAGAGGAAACCTGACTAGGGTGAGAAATAAGTTTAGTTCCTGTCCTAGAAAGACTTTTTTTCAGGTCAATCAAGACATAAGATACCACAGTGAAAGTAATTAGTTTGTGCAGGTTTCAGACCAACAGTGTTTGTCTAGAAATCTCCAGGTTATTAAACGTTGAGAAAAAGTAAACTCTGTTTCATGAGTTCTTACGTAAGAAGTAATTACAGTTCACTGGACCAAAACTGTGGAGAATGAGGTTAAAGATCACACAACACCAGGTTATAGTCCAACAGGTATAATTGGAAGTACTGGCTTTCAGAGCGACGCTCCTTCACCACCTGATGAAGGAGCAGCACTCCAAAAGCTAGTGCTTTCAATTATACCTGTTGGACTATAACCTGGTGTTGTGTGATTTTTAACTTTGTACACCCCAGTCCAACACCGGCATCTCCAAATTGAGAATGAGGTTGAATTTAAAGATTTGATAAAGCAGTGTGATATCCCTGGATCTGTGTCTCTGTAAAGTGATATTATTGGGGCATTTGTTGAAAATTTTGTTTTGCTGTGTGTTTTAAGATCTTTCTAACTGTGTTGTATATCCAAATAGCTTTTTGTTTGTTTTCATCTTTGTGTGATAAACTTTGTTCTTTGGTTGAAAAAACTCTGCAGTTTCATGTGACTATGTTTCAGGGCCTAGCCACCATGTTAAACACAATAGATTAAAAAATTATGATCTATCCAGCCAGTATTCACTCAGGGATCTGACTGATCCAGTAATTCTATCAGCTGGGACCATAACACCTTGCTGTGAATTCTGGACTGAGTAAAGATGATCCATTTCCTTCCGTAAGAGCAAGTAGTGAAACAGGTGGAGCTTTTTTCTTTAATCATAATCTTCCAGCTTCATGGTCACTGTTACTGATTTTGTTTCTTTTTAATTCCTGATTTATTTAATTCATTGATTTGATTCCCCCCACATAAAGTGGTAAGGTTCTGCTTCTTGCTAGATTATTAGTCTAGGGTTTGTGGATGACTAGTTCAGTGCTATAACCATCATAGCAACATACCCAAAATTAACTGGCTTACTTCGAAAGGGGAATTGTCAAATGGTGGTGATATGAAAACAAATATAAAGCTGACTTATGATCATACCATGTTTCACAATATATACAAATATGACAATCCAGAGATTGCATCAGTTACCTTACAGAGGACAAGGATTCTTTTGTCTAAAAATCCAGACTTTGCCTTCAATTGCTTTTGAAATCTTGTAATTTTTCTTTAATGCCTTAAATATGTCAAAACACATCATCAGGAAAATCCCACCTTTTCAATTGGCTGCGCACTATATAATCAGGAAAGGGTATAAACAACAGCTTTTAGCTTCTTGAATTCTCAAGTCACCCTTCTCCTCAACCCAAAATCATCAGAGCTTCCATTAAATGATACAGAAACTGTGTCCCTGAACTAAGAAGCTTTCAGATGGGATTCTAAGTTTACACAGTGAAGGGAGTCCAAATTCAAATAGAAAGATTCTTCCCTCTGAATTTTTTTGTGATTTAATTTAATTTCAATAGCTTGAAAATGCATTCCCTTGATATTAATTGAACAATCTCACTTAATAAAACAAAATAATGTTGATGTTAGAAATCAGAAACTCAACAGGTCTGGCAGCATCTGTGGAGAGAGAGGGAGACTTACACAGAGTAAATCCTACAATCCCTGTAGTGTGGAGGCAGGCCATTCAGCCCATTGAGTCCAGATCGACCCTCCGAAGAGCATCTCACCCAAACCCATTCCCTTTGCCCTACATTTCCCATGGCTAATCCACACATCCCTAAACATTATGAACAATTTCACCACGGCCATGGAATCTGCATTTCGTTGGATGTGGGATAAAACTCACGTTTACACAATGTGCCAACTCCGCACAGACAGTGCTGAGGCAGGAGTGTTAACCCACTGAGCCACCATGCCACAATGCTTCCGAGTCCAGTTACCCCGATGAAAAGTTATCTCAGTTTCTCCCTCCTCAGATGCTGCCGAGCTTCTCCAGCAACTTCTGGTTTTGTTTCAATCCCCGAATCTTCCCTGTCATCTGGATTGTAAATGCTAAAATCCATCCAACCACCCGCTGTGCAGCGCTGATTACCCCGTGAGATCGAATCCAGTGTTATTACAGGCATACAGTCTGCACAGTCCCTGCTCACAGTCCCAGGGGAACACACACACACACACACCTCTTGTTCCCACCAAAACCTCTCCAAGGGACACTGTCCAACTGACTCCGTTATCTGAAGCCTCTCATTCCTGGAAGAATTCTGGACCCTCTTCTCCTCACATTCCTTCCCAGAGACAAATATTCACACAACGGGAAGGTTTGCCTCAGACTGGGGGGGGGGAAACTGATCTCCTGGTCAGGACCCACCCCCAGTAAATCCTGCTGCTCAACTCCGTGCTGTCCATGTGCTCGGGACTTTGTAGCAATCGGCCACAGCAACGGAATAATTGTGGGGTGTTGGAGATCCGAAAGAAGAACGATCAACAAAGAGCCTGGGGAAACGTGAGCAGGGGCTGGCCAGAGAGCCAGGTTTCCGGGCTTCACCCCCAATGACCTTTCCTCCGAATGAAGGCGGGCCACGCCGGTGCTTCCAGCCTTTGGGGAGCTGCTTCTGCCGCTCTGTGACCCTGCCCGAGGTTCGACCCTCAGCCTAAAGCCCTCACAACACACACACACACACAGGACACAAATCTGCCACTGGCTGCTCTTCCTGACACCATTTCTCCTCTTACCTCGTCAGAGGCGATCAGTAAGAGCCTGGCCTCAGCGCTGGTGCATTTTCCGCTGCGCGCATTGTCTGCTTTGATTTACCAACAAGGATGGGTCACTTATTCGACTGAAGACGGTTTTTAAAAAGCTGCAAAGTAGGCTTTGGCACATGCAGAGTCCCATCTCCGTTGGGAGGGGGAGGTGTGGGCTGGGGGCTTTGTGGGGGAGAGAGAGAGAGTGGATGAATCCTGAAATGTTGTTGCCCTGAAACAGTCAATTAAGCGACAGCACCTGAGTGCTCCCTCATTGACCCATGCAGTGGTGTGTTGGAGCCGAGCAGGAGACTGGGAGAAGCACAGTCAGTGTGGGGCCAAGCCCAATCCCAGTCAGTGCTGTCTGACTGAGACTCTCACACTCTCCTGGAGTCTCCCTGTTCATTCCGCCTTCATCTCCTGTCTCCCGTTGTCATGGTGAGCGATGTGCTTTCATCACCGAGAGGATGCACTATTTGAGAATGAAAAATGTCGAGTTTTTTTTCCCATGCCCCTATTGAAATGGTCTTTCCCACTTTTTTTTTCCTCTCTCTCTAATGTCTGGGCTATTTTTGTCATTCGGCTGTAACGTGCCCGGATTAAAAGGCACCAGCCCCTGACCCAGGCAGCAGCAGCACGGGCCACGCCACTCCGAGCTCTGCAGGCTGCTGCATTTGAGAGGCGCCTACTCCGAGGGACAGGGCAACGGGCCAGCCTCCGTTCGGGGTCACAATGGCCCGGGAAGCCGAGCCCTTCAACAGGCGGGACCAGCCCTCACCAAGTCCGTGAGCAAGCCCCTTGCGGCTCGGGCTGGCCAGCGGGAAGGAGTCACATGGAGCTGACCAGGACTACGCTGCTGCTGCTCCTGGTGGCCCAGGTCGGGCTGTGTGCCAGCCTCGGCCCGGGGCTCGGGGGCAGTGGGAGGCCGCCTGCCGAGACAGCAGAAGCGGCCAGCTCCTTCCTGTTCTCCCAGGACCCTGCCACCCTGCTGCGGGTGAACTGCACTAAGCGGCTGGAGATCCGAGCTGGCAGCAATGGGCTACCAGGTGCCAGGGTCCAGTCTCTGGTCCAGGGGGCCATCGACACCTTGGTGCACGCCACCAACTTCCTCAACCTGGTCTTCCAGACCAATGACCTCCGGGAGTCCAGTGTAAACGATGAGATGGAGTGGTACCATGCCCTGGTGAGGAGCATCGTAGAAGCCGATGCCAACATTGACAAGGCAATGCTCATCCTGGATGTGCCCACCATCCCCTCCAAATCCCAGCTGGTCCTCCAGGCTGCCAAGCGCCAGGACGCGATCTACCTGCGGGAACTCTCCTCGATCCCAGGGGATCCGGAGAACCAGACTGTGGACAACAATTGGTTCAGCGCGATGAAACACGAAAAGACAGCGGATCTCAACAAGAGGATCTTAACCAATGACCTGAGGACACTGGAGAGCCCGAAGTGGGGGCTCGGGCACAGCTACCTGACTGACAGAGGCCACATTCAGTGGTCTAGCCCGTTCTTAGATTGCGAAGATTATAAATTCATCCCCAAGTGGATGATGAGCTTGTCTTCTTCATTCTATGGACTGAAGCCAGATCTCAGTCCCGAGTTTAAGTAAGTTTAACAAATTTCTTTAATTTGCTTTCTTCCAAACTAAACAACTGCGTTTTTTATTCATCGCAAAAGAATCGTTTAAAAAAAACTCAAGTCTGACTAGGAATATTTAGTGTTTGTTTTTGAGAAATTCTAATCCATTTGGAGTCTGAAGATCAGACAGCTTTAATTCCAATTCTGCCTTTCACTTGCGTTTTTTTTGTTTGAACTCTACCTCTCTCTTGTTCTTTTTTCTTTCACCTCCTGCATTGCTTTCCTCCAACTTTCACCTTCCTTCTGCTTTTTGGTGACTCCTTCAAATCTATAAGAATGAACCAGGTGGTGAACTGCTGTTTCCAATCGATTTGACCTTGTTGCTCAAAATGGACAATCTTCCACTTTCACTCCAGAACTCCAAAGGCAGACATTGAGCTAAAATATAGAGAGGGGAAGTTGCTGCATCCTCAGATCTAAGCTCTTCACGAGGTACAAAGGTCTACTGAATAGTATATTTATATCACCACATCTGGTGCTGATGTTCTACTGTGAAATGATCTTTGAAAAAAAGTATAGCTGGTTTCCTATTTAACTTGCTTCATTCTGCACATTTATTGGACATTCAGAGAACAGACTTAAGACAGAGAACAGAATATGTTTCTGCTTCCTTAAAACAGGGAACCATGTTGGACACATTGCCTGGGATTTGTAAAGAAATTGAAACAGAAAATGCTGGAAATATTCGGCAGGTTTGGCAGCCTCTGTGGAGAGAGAAACAGAGTCAATGTTCACCTTGTCAGTTCTGTGCAGGCACGGTGGCTCAGTGGTTAGCACTGCTGCCTCACAATGCTAGGGACTGGGGTTTGATTCCACCCTTGGGCGACTGTCTGTTTGGAGTTTGCACATTTTCACTGTGTCTGTGAAAATCCCTCACACTGTAAGCATGTGCAGGTTAGGTGGATTGGTCATGCTAATACTAAGCTTAGCCTTTTCTCTCTGGAGGAAAAGAGGTGACCTGATCGAGGTATACAAGATAATGAGAGGAATAGATATAGTCAACAGCAAGAGACTTTTCCCCAGGCAGGATTGACTGGCACAAGGGGTCATAGTTTTAAGATATTAGGAGAAAGATATAGAGGGATGTCAGAGGTAGGTTCTTTACGCAGAGAGTTGTGAATGCATGTAACGCGTTGCCAGCGGTGGTGGTGGAAGCAGAGTCATTGGGGACATTTAAGCGACTGCTGGACATGAACATGGAGAGCAGTGAGCTGAGGGGTGCGTAGGTTAAGTAATTTTATTTTACATTAGGATTAGTCCTCAGCACAACATCGTGAGCCAAAGGGCCTGTGCTGGGAGGCACATTTCTATGTTCTATGTTCTAAATTGTCCATGGTGACCAGGGATGTATGGGTCAGCCATGGGGAATACAGGGACAGAGTAGGGGGTGGGTCTGAGAGGGATGCTGTTCAGAAGGTCAGTATGGGCTGAATGGCCTACTTCAACCCTGTTGGGATTCTATCTGTGTTTTCACTCCACAGCTGCTGTCTGACCTGATTATTTCCTGTTTAGATTTGAGATCCACATTATTTTGCTTTCATTTGCTAAAATCTCTTCTGACAAGCCTGTGAAAGAAAAGGCAGTTTGTTTTGATGTATACCATGGTCAACATCATGACATCACTGTGGAAGATTATGTAGACTTTTTCTCTGTAGCTATGTCCTCCTAGAAAGAAAGCATGCGAGCAATATAGTGTGTGTGGAGATATGTACAGGAATTGACTGGTCAATCACATTGAGTCTGCTCCCCCATGTAAATAAACCATGGTTAACCTATTGGCAGCTTTTGAGATGTATACTTCATCACCCTTACCCAACAAAGACCTGTCATCACAGTTTTGAATATTTCAGTGGACCTCCAAAATTCATGTGGAAAACACTGAGTGTTCCAAGGTACAGGATTAAGGATCCAGTAAAAAGGCTTGGATTTCAATCCAAGTTCCAGTTCCAGGCACTGAATTTTAGGAAGGATGTAAAGTTAAAAGAGAGAGTTTAGCAAAGATTCATCAGAGTGTTTATAATTACTTTAATCAACATGTTTGTATGTGCAGGAGCTGCTGCCACTGGATTTAACAGAGGTGTTCAAAATCATGAGAGCCCTGGACAGTGTATATAGGCAGAAACTGTTCTTGTCGTTAAAAGGGTTAAGAGTTAGAGATGACTGGTAAAAGAAACAACAAATTTCTCCCATTCTTGGTATGAAAATGCCTTCAATCTTCATTCCCGAGGCCGAGGCTTCATTTTATCTATTCTCTTGTGGACAGGAGCATCCCTGGCTGAGCCAACATTTATTGCCCATCCCTAATTGCCCTTTGAGAAGATGGGGGTTAGCTGCCTTCTTGAACTGCTGGAGTCCATGTGCTGTAGGTAGACTCACAATACCCTTAGGTAGGGAGTTTCAGGAGATTTTAAGAACATTTCTTATTTTAGATTCCTCCCACAGGAGGATATAGCTCCTCATTTTAATCTTTTTCACATCCTAAACAGCTCAATAAGATCACCCGTCAACCTGTTAAATTCAAGAGAATACAATCCAGGTTTATTCAATTAGTCTTCAATATTTAATATTTCAAGTCCCCTGAAACACAGACACTGGATGGAAATCAGAAATAAATGTAACAATCCAGAAACACAAAGGATACGTGGTCACTCAGCTGAAACATTAACGCCATCTTCCTCTTTGTACAGCTGCTGCCTTGCATCTGCTGAGTTATTCCAGTAATTTCTGTTTACACTCTTTCCTGTAGAAAAGAGCCTTATGATAGAAAAAGAAATGAAAGCATTGAAAAATAATACAAGGAAATTGAATTTTTAAAAATAAATTTCTTATTTTGTGGTAAGGGGCCAATACTGGAAAAGTCAAAGTTTCCTGCCCATTCCCTTGTGCTGAGTGGCTTGCTGGCCACTCAGAGGGTATTGCTGTTAGTCAACATGTAGCCCAGGCCAGATATGACCATCAGTGAACCAGACAGGATTTACAAGGATCAATGGTAGCTTCACTGTGACCATTCCTGAGCATAGCTTTCAATTCCAGATTTCACTAATTGGATCAACTGCCATGATGAGACTTGAACCTGTGACCCCTGACCCTTAGCTTGGAACATTCTAGGGTAGTAGCCCAGGGACATCACCGCTATACCACCACATGCCCTGATGTTTAAATGGGAGAAGTTACACTTAGTCCCCATGTAGCAAAAGATGCTGGGGGTAATCTGATAGAGATGTTCATCATGACAAGCTTAAATAAATTAACAGAAATAACTGTTCTCATTAACTGATAGCACAAGGGTTTGGAGACTTTCTACAACGAAGATTTCCACTGGAAATGGGGTGAAAGATTGAAGGAAAAAACTTGTACAGCTACAGGGTATAGAGTTTATGCTTGGGCTGACTGGATTGCTCTATTGAGAACTGACATGGCGTTGTTGGGTTGAATGGCCTCCTCCTGTGCAGTAATGACTCTATAACTCCACCAGAATTACACTTAAATGACATACAGTCCTGTGTGCTCTTCTCCTGGAAAAGCTGTTGTGACCACTGATCCTTTTCTGTTCTGTAATCGACAAGATGTTAAGATCTGTATGTGGGTGTGATGCTGAATTGTCACTCCAAGCATCAACCTATCTATAAACAGATGAATCATCCACTCTCATATCAAAATAATTTTTATATTGAATTAACATACTTGCTTTAATTGCTGTCAAGTTCATTTTCAGAGATGGGATTAATATTTGTTTAGTAATATTTGCATACATCATCATGTCCCTTAAGGTGGTAATCTTGTGATTTTTCATTCGGCGTGGGAGAGGAGAGGAGTCTATTCCTAAAACAAAAGTCCCTCTTCATTGCTTTCAGCTTACATCTTATGGACAATACCTCGGGGTCTCTGGCAGATGGAGCTCTGGCAGTCATTCTGTGTAATTATGAACTCCATCCTCCCATCTCCTCCTTGATCTTTATTCCAATATTTATTCCAAGAACTGATTGTCTTGCATTTCACCTCTGAGGGCATTAAAGACCATCAGGCACATGTTAGCAATGGGTGATAAGGTTCCTTCATGAAGGACATTTGTGAACCAATTTAATTTGACAATTGGTTATGTTGAGATTTGGGCAAGATTTTTCCTGCAGACGTCAAGACCCTGATGCTAGAATACAATTGTGGGGGGATGTGGGTCCCCGAGGCCACAGCTACTGGGATCCAGACCAGCAGAGCTTTCCTCTTCCTAACTGGCCCATTCTGTGTTTGCTGACCTATTAAGGAAGGAGGGCAGAATCTTGCCTTTGCCAAGCCAATCACGGGGTTACCAGCTCATGGGCAGTCCCACTGGGAGAGGTGGGCATTGCTGAGACAGGTCAGAGATGGTCAGGCTGACTCAATGTGGAGGCATAAATTTAATCTAAAACTTCATGGGGCCAACCAGACAGTCCGATTAGAGTAGAGAGAAACCAGTGGTTGGACTACGTGTCTAACCCCATTTTTGAGGTTACGGGATTCTGGCTCTGTTTCCAGACTATTGCTAAGTGGATGAGTCCATTAAACTGGCAATGGGCTGCTCTGTCACTGGCAAAAGGCATTGAATGTACAATTGGCTACCTGCCTCCACACAGCTGATGTCTGTGCCTCCCTGACAATGAAAAAATGTTAGAAAGCTGTCCCATTGAGCCTTCACCCACCATCATTCCTGAATCGCAATTTCCAAACATGTTGCACAAGGTCTGGGAAAGTTCAGGGCTCATGCTCACAACCATTGGGCCTCTCATCCAACAAACTCTCCCCAAGCCTGAGAGAGCCCAGGCTGTCACAGGTAATCAGCTGGTACCTAGCTCAAGGCGAGGTTCAGCCTTTAACAGAGCCTTCAGGCAAACCATCTCCCAGTCAAGGAAGCCTCACAGCCCAATCCATTCCCCCTCAGCTGACATCCAAATATTTAGCAGAGATCACTGGATCTCCATTAATAGAATCAGTCTGGGTTGATTTTTCCTTCCAGTTGTAACAGCCCACTACCCAGTTTTCACTGCGAAAGCAACATAGGAATTGTAAGATGCTGCAACACCCAAGATGCTTCTAGTTTTGCTTTCTACAGTATGGTTAACCACAGCAATCAATCTCTGTCAATGGATCTAGAACAGAGCCAGATGTGGAGTGAAGAAATCTCTTGTAAAGCATAGATCCAAAGTAATCTCCTCTGCACCTTCCACTCATCCAGAGACTGGGCCTCAAATTACTCTTATGCCAATCACAAAATGTTCACCAACATGACACAGAGACGACATGGAAATTCAGAGTTCCTCAGTTGAGATGAAGCTGGATAGGTACATGAAAGAGAAAGGAATGGAAGGGTTATGTTGACTGGGTGAGATAATGTAAGGTGTGGGAATAGTACTGTGCATCATTAACACTGGCATGGACCAGTTGAATTTGTTGGTGTTTTGAAAAATTCCACTGAATTCTGTGTCACTGTTTTTACCAAAGTGTAGCATGGTGTAGCCTAGATCAATGCCTCATCCTCTGATTATCCTTTCTGCCAAGGCAGGGGACTATCATTTTGTTAGGGCTGAGTGGTGGGGAGGAGGGGTCTTGTACCATCTGATAGTACAACCAGCAATAGGAACATAGCAAATGGAATTTCATGCAAACTCCCATCCTACTAATTTCTGGTTCTACAATAAAATGCTTCATTGCATTAGAATTCAGTGACTTCAATACATTTGAGCCCTTTCCTTCTCATTTGGAAATACTCCTGGCATGATGGGTGGAATGCTGTCTTCCTCTGTAGAAAATATCTATTGTTGTAATCATCATTTGATTTACAAGATAACAAAAGAGACAGATATTGGGGAGAAGTGAGTCAACAGATGCATTCAGGCAAAATGTGCACTCACTGCCATGTCTTTCCACCATTGTCAATCTGACAAATTAATGTTAACTATTAAGATCAAAGTGGAGTTTAAAATCAAGTGGGCTTGTTCACAGGACTGACTCAATAATGACTAGGCTGTCACCTCATGGTGCTACCTCTCTGGTTGAATTCTGTCTCATCATTATGACCATAACTTCAGCCATCACGGGTTTAACCTCTGGAATTCCCTCTGTAAATTGCTCCAAGCCCTCTCCTTCTTTAGATACTTTTTAATCCACCCATTCAGAAATGTTATTACCCTCCTTTTGTGCAGGTGGGACTTGAACTCAGGCCTCATGCCCCAGAGGAAGGGACAGTACTGCTGCATCAAAAGAGCTCTGTCTGCTTTTTATAAGATAGTTTTTCAAGGAGTAGTGTTAATTTCAATTTATCCGCATGAACAGTGTACCATAGACCTGAACATTATAGATATTTTCTCTTCAACCTGTTTAAGATTCCCCCACATCTGTAGCGGATGGAACCTGAACCTGACCGTCAATTTCACTTCTCCAGAAAAGTCCCATTTCTCTTTCTTTAACACTTTCTTTAGACATTACTTCACGAGTCCTATTGTCTCCTTCATTGGTTCAATCAGTTTTTGTCTGCTTTTTTTGTACTTTATAGAATCCCGACAGTGAGTAACCCATCCAGACCTATTCCCTACCTTATCACTCGACATTTCCCCTGACTAATGCACCTAACCTACACATCCCTGACCACTGTGAACAATTTAGCATGGCCAATTCACCTAAACTGCACATCTTTGGACCGTGGGAGGAAACCAGAACTGAAATATTAACAAAGTACAACAGATGCTGAAGATCTGGAATAAAAACAGAAAGTGTTGGAGAAACTCAGGAGGTCTGGCAGCATCAGTGGAGAGAGAAACAAAGGTACATTTTGAGTCTGTTATGAATCTCCTTTGGAGCTCCTGTCTTGAAGGAGAGACATGGGAATCACAACAATACCTCTGTGTTTCTCTCTGCACAGATGCTGCCAGACCTGCTGAGTTTCTCCAGCAATTCTGTTTTATATTTTCTCTGATTACACTCCTGTGATGAATCTTGGGACTTTTTGCAATGTTAAAAGAATTATATAAATGTGTATTGTTGTCTTATCTACATCCAGGAAATCAGCTGATTTCAAAGAAGGGGTAGGGTCAATAGATTTGTTTGCAATTTTCACCTCTGCACATAATACAAATTAGGGATGAGAGTTTCTACTCTTTGTCAGTGGCTGGTCAGGATCTGATTAAAGTGTTTTTGGATATCATAATTTAGTTCCTAACATTCACAGTGCATAACTATCCACAATGGCACAACTGATGAATGCAATCTGGGGTGCAAAAGCAAAATGTTGCAGTGAACACTTTTGAGCACAGCATATTGAGGCTGCAGCTGAAGCATAGCTTTGACGGTGTAGAGGGAGCTTCACTCTGCATCGAATAGTGTTATTCAGGTCCTGGAACTGAGTGATGTACTCTATTCTCCAGCCTGACAAACTCAATAAAAGCCATAAAAGAAATAAATTAACCTGAAATATCTTTGGTTTACACGAAAGTGACAAGTATCAAATGAAGAATACTACATAATATTCAGTGCATGTTACACCATATTCACTGTTTTTGAAAGGGTCACCGGACCCGAATGTTAACTCGGATTTCTCTCCACAAATGGCTGCAAGACCTGCTGAGATTTTGCAGCAATTTCTATTTTTGTTTCACATTTGTTTTATTAATTCATGGTGAGTGTGAATTGCTGGCAGGACCATTGTTTATTGCCTATTGCTGTTGAGTAGGTGGTGGTGAGCTGCCTTCTGGAACCACTGCAGTCCATTTAGTGTGGGTAGACCCACAATGCAGTTAGGTAGGGGGTTCCAGTGACGGTGGAGGGACAGCGATATACAGGCCATTCGGCCACAATGCAACAGTTGTGTTCCACTGCAACTTCGTGCTATAGAAAATTGCACTATGGAAAACCCCTCTAGAAAATTGCACTGTAGAAGATCGCAAATAGAAATTCATTATACTCGATCAGCAGAAAGTTTGCATTATCCAAACAACATCCACAATTTGTCAATTGCGTTATAGCCAATTTGTGCTGACAAAAGGAGTGTTTTGCAGAATGGCCTGTATTTCCTTGTCAGGGTGGTGTGTAACTTGGAGGGGATGTTGCATGTGTTTCCATTCCATGTGTCCTTCGAGATAATTGTGGTCGTGGGTTTGGAAGGTAGTTCCTCAGGAACCTTTGTGAATCTCTACAGTGAGATCTCTTGTAAATGGTATGCAGATCTATTCTCATATTTTGTTAGTTCCTAGAGATTTATGTATTTGTCTTGAAATGAGATCAACTTGTTGCTGATGAACAGGACTGAGCTGTAGCACAAGGACAGCAGCTGAAATGCTGTTTGATGCACAGAGAAAAGAAGAGATCTTGACTTCTCAGTTGACTGATCTGTGAGGTGCGAAACTGTCCACTTGATTGGAGTTGGAACTCGCAATTATTTTATAGCACCCCTAAGTGTAGAATACAATCACAGTGCAGAGAAGGAGGCTATTTAGCCCATTGCTCCTGTGCCAGCTCTTTGAAATAGCTTTCCAATTAATCCTAATCCCTCAATACTTTCCTATAGCTTGGCAAATTTATCCGTCTGAAGTACATTTGAAATTCCTTTCAAAAGGTACAATTAAATCTGCTCTCAGAGCCACCCAGGCAATTTATTACATACTCAAACTTGCTAGGGAAACATAATTCTCTTCACCACCCCTTGCGTTGTTTTCCTAAGAATCTCATATTTCTTTTCTCTGGTTATCAACTCTCAGTGGAAAACAGTTTCTCCCGATTTACTCCATCAAAGCTGTATATAAATTTTGTTAAAACTCCCCTTAGCTATCTCTGGTCGGAGGAGAACAATCCCAATTTCTTCATTCTCTCCAATAACTGAAGTCCTTCATCCTTGTACCATTCTAATAAATTTCTCCTGCAGCCAGTTCAAGACCTTGATAATGCCAACAGATCCAACTTGACCTTTATTTAGAGTTATAGAATCATAGAAATGTACAACATGAAAACAGACCCTTCAGTCCAACTCGTCCATGCTGACCAGATATCCTAAACTAATCTAATACCATTTTCTAGCACTTGGACCTTATCCCTCTAAACCCTTCCTATTCATACACCCATCCAGATGCCTTTTAAATGTTGTAATTGCACCAGCCTCCACCACTTCCTCTGGCGGCTCATTCCATATACACACCATCCTTTGCATGAAAAAGTTACCTCTTAGGTCCCTTTTAAATTTTTCCTCTCTCACCCTAAACTTCTAGTTCTGGACTGCCCTGCCCTAGGGAAAAGATTCATTTCAGTGATATTCCTTATCACTGTTTCCACAAGTCAATGAGCAAAGTTAGCAGGACATCATTGTGGGTTTAAACAGCATTGTGAGTCTACCCACAGCACATGGATTGTAGTGGTTCATTAAGGCAGCTCATCACCACCTTCTCAAGGGCAACTAGGGAGGGACACTAAATGCGGGCCCAGCTACTGATACCTAAGTCCCACTCATGAATTTTTAAAATCACTCTGTGTCATCGACCAACTCTGCATTCCCAAATCAAATATCTGTGGCTCCTGATCTGAAGTGGCAGGGGATATTGAGAGAGTACGTTTTTCTCACATCCATTGAGAATTTCAAACCATAATTGTAATAGAGTCTGACTGTGGCTTACTCATTCAAATGGAGCATCCATTTGTGGTGCTTGATATATCAGCTGTAGCTCAGCCAGCAGCATACGTATTTCTGAGTACAAAACCATTGGTTTCAAGCCTCACTCCAGTGATTTGAGGACAACATGAAGGCTGACACACTTGGTGTAGTCCTGAGGGAGTGCTGCAATATTAAATGTTCAGTCTTTCAGATACAATCATAAAGCCACACACCATGGGAACAGACCCTTCCTTCCAACCAGTCCACAACGACCATGTTCCCAAACTAAACTAATCCCACCTGCTTGTGCTTGGCCCATATCCCTCCAAAACTTTCATATTAATGGACTTATCCAAATATCTTTTAAACATTGTAACTGTACTAGCAGCCATCACTTTCTTTAGCATTGCATTCCACATATGAACCACTCTCGGTGTAAAAAAGTTGTCTCTCATGTCCTTTTTAAATCCTTTCCTCTCACTTGAAAGGTACGCCTCCTAGATTTGAACTCTCCCATTTATCCATGCCCATCATGATTTTATCAATCTCAATAAGGCCACTCCTCAACCTCCTGCACTCCAGTGAAAAAGTCCCAGTTTTTCCTGTCTATTTTTGTGTCTTAAACCCTCCATTCATGGAACCATCCTGGTAACTCTTATCTGAACCCTCACCAATTTAATAATATCCTTCCAATAACAGGGCAACCAGAGCCATACACAGTACTCCAGAAGACGCCTCACCAATGTCCTGTACAACCTAAACACAACATCCCTGAGGTGTTAACTGGGGTCCTATCTGCTCTGTTAGGTTGGTGTAATGATTTTCATGGCAATATTAGAAGAACAGCAGAAGTCCTTCAGTGACCTCGGACAATATCTGATCTTTAGCCAACATCACTGCAATAAATTTTCTGGTCATATTTATGTTGCAGTGTGTGGAGTTTGCTGTGTACATATTACATACCATGTATTACAACATTGCAAAAATGCTTCAATAACTGTAAAGCACTGAGGTCATGAAAAGTGCAATAGAAATGCAAATCTTTCTTTGAAGCCATTGATTGTTATTGACTTTCCACAGAAATTTCAATATGCAATTGTATTATTGAAAAGCTGGCTTTTAGAGTAATTGTATTTATGAAATAATTATCTATTTAATCAAATCAGTCAGTGTAAAAAGTGCTCGATATAGACATAAAATGATCACATTAATACCTGTGATTTAAAGATTATTTATTCTCAGAACATTTATTTTGAGAACAGCAAATATAATTTGCACTTAAATATGTGCTTGTTGTGTCACTTAAAAAGGAATCAAGGCTTTTCACACTAATTCATTTTGGAGTGTTGTCATTGTTACTATGTAGAGGGGAGGCTGCTGGGGAGGGATAGCAAGTGCCCAAATATACCAAGAAAACAAATTATCTTTCAACTGTGATAAAGGTTTATAACATCTTATTATTATAATTATTTGGGAACTTGGCTTCAAAAGTGAAGGAAAAAGAAATTTTAGTTTTCAGTTGGGTGCAGATGACTTGATTCTTTTAACAAAGGTCAAACAGCCATTTTGAACAGTGAGTTCAAATATTATTTCCAAAAAAGTCTGTTACTTCAGTTAAGTAAGAAGGTAAACTATCTAGGAGTTAATGAATGAAATATTGATCAAGTTGAACTTTTATGACATACAGAAAGGACAAAGCAGGGACTACAGTCAGGGGCCAGACTAAGGCTGCAATTGAGAAGGACAATTTCTTACCTGCAGCAGGGCACTTTCAGACAAGTTTGTGTTGTACCTTTCCAGGCATATGCAAACAAACATGGTTTAAAACAAATTCAGCCCTAGTCTGTGTGTGCCCGTGGCCTGCCATCCAATAATGTGAACAGGTGTCTAAGTCTATAGCTTCAAAAATAGCCACTAACTACCCCTGCACTACAGGTGGAGAAGGGAAAACACTTTCACCAAGTGCCATCAGCCAATCTCTGTTAAGAAGAATGAGGACAAAAGAATTTCGATCAACCTGCAAAACCAAGAATCCCAGGATTGATTGTTCAGTAACTGATGTCAATGCTACCACAACGGCCCATTGGAGCAGACACAGGATATAGCGTTATACCCTTCATGAATGACTCACAGACTGAAACATATATCTTTATAACTTAATCTTGTTTTTGGACTCACGACTTATTATTCATCTGTGTGCATGTGTTTATTATTTATTCTCATGTTCAGTAACTAATAATTTCAGTCTTTTATTAACTCAATGAAGTCTAGTTAAATTAGTTCTTTTTAAAACATAAATTTATTGGTTTGGGGAAAAATTAACCTTTTTGCAATCAACTACAGAAACAGGTGAATAAAGAAGGGGAGCAGTTCTTCTCAGCTCGGCTGGGAGCTTACTGATTTAGTGTATCCTGTCTATAACTGCATCAAACTGAGGACCTTACCTGGGGAGTGATCATGATAGTTGGAAAGGCACTTTTCAGCATTGACAGAGGGCATTACCATCATTATGGAGAGAGGCACCATTTTGTGAGTGAAGAAAATCTGGTTTATTTGATGAAGTTGGTTTATAGATGGACCCAGTGGCTTCAATAAAAGTCTTGTATGTCGTGTTAATTATCATACTGCTGGATCCCTTAACCTTTCTCTTCCCACCACTTAATCTTTATCTTTATCTTATCCTTTATCTTTTGGATCCGTCTTTGGGCAGAGGCCTGGAAGTGTTGGAATTCTGTCTCCATGGCTTGTAATCTTGGGTTGTCACCTAAGGGAGAGCCTGATGGTTTTTGTTCCAGGAGCTCTCATGTTGATCATTTCCATCAATCCTAGCTGTGGTGTTGATCATCTTCAAACCCAGTGCTCTGGGTGCAAGGGACGATTCCAGCTGACTTTATTTGATTCCACTCTCCGGAAATTAAGTTGGGTGAGTGGGGATTTTCCAGGTTCATTGTGAACTGTTTTTGGAATTCTTTTCTTTGGTCAGGGTGACAGACAACTTGGACGGAGGCCTGTGCAGTACATTCCAGGTTTTGGCAGACATACACAGCTTAGAGGGAATGTTGCTAAAAGGCCATCTTCTCAGCAGGCCTTAGATTGTGAGTTTAAAAAGATTTTCATTTATATAGCCCCGTTCATGACCTCAATTGTTGATCATCCTGAACCATTTAAATTGTCCCAAGATGAGAAGAGGAATGGAGATTATTTTGAATGAATTAAAAATAAATTTATAAAGATAAAAGGGAGCACATCTTTGCAAAAGTGAAAGAAAAACATTAGCTGCACACCTCAATTGTTGCTGGATGTTATAATGAGAAAGTCAGAGGGCCCTGAGAGTGATAATCATTGACATCCCAATGCTTTCCCTGTGGTATTGTTATGGATCTAATTATGGATTTTCTACATACTGCTTTCACAGTTATTGTAACAAGGTGGTAGGTATTAACTTGTAATTATAGTTTTTCAATCATCACACCACACATCCGCAGCTCACCCCTTCTAATGAAGTTAGGTGTTAACATACAGCATTACTTAAGGAGCAAAATTATTTTTTGTTTAATTCTTTTATTTGAAATATTGATCAAAGAATCATCTCAAATCACTGAACTGCAGAGAGTATTACATCTGTATTTTGTGGGGATTACAGATCATATCTGATCTTTGCTTTAACTCATTACCTGACAACATCCATTGATCTCAATCTTAATATTTAAACGATGCTCGCAATGCCAGCTTTTGCAGATTTGTATTGCTTTTGAGGAAGTGGTTCTCATTTTCACTCTCACACAGCTGCAATGATGGTGCAGTGATGGTGTCCCTGCATCTCAGCTAGGAGGCCTACGTTCAAGTTGCACCTGCTCCAGGTGCGTGTTGTAATATTGCTGAGCAGATTGATTAGGAAACTGTCTGCACAGTTTAATTGCAACATGATGCAGCCTTGCTCTCAGTTGCCTATCTTTCAAAACTGCATTTGTTGCTACTACAAGTGCACGGGTTCCACCCGTTAACCATACAGTTGCTGCTCGTGACCCCACAGATTAATGCTTGCTGCATTAACTCAGGGATGGCCAAAGCTTTTACAGTGTGAGTCTCTCTGATTGTTCATTAAGTTAACAGAGAGTATACTCTGTGCTGTTTTGTCATGAAGATTCTACATTCCAAATATCGAAGAAAGAAACACTTGCATCCTCTCGCTGTCCCAGTCAGCACTGTACTTGCTGCTGTGGTTAGGCTATATGTCTTGGCTGAGGGAGCTAGTGCGAGGAGTAGGAATAGACTATCAATGTGTCTATGGGCACCAACTCCCTGGTTCCAGATGCACATCAACACACCAATAGTGCAGTGGCAGGAGAGATACTGACATAGAAACATACAATAGCCAATCAGGAATAGGCCATTCAGCCCTTCGAGGAGAAAGTGAGGACTGCAGATGCTGGAGATCAGAGACAGCAGTGGTGTTAGAAAAGTACAGAAGGTCAGGCAGCATCGAAGGAGCAGGAGAGGGGCTTTTGCCCGAAACGTCAATTTTCCTGCTCCTTGGATGTTGCCGGACCTGCTGTGCTTTTCCAGCGCTACACTCTACCCACATTCAGCCCTTCAAGACTACTCCACCATTCGTGATGATCACGGCTGATCATCCAACTCAGTGCCCTGTTCCTGCTTTCTCCCCATACCCGTTAATCCCTCTGCCCTGAAGAACTATGCCTGACTCCTTGTTGAGAACATTCAATATTTTGGCCTCAATTACTTTCTGTGACAGAGATTCCCACAGGCTCCCCACTCTCTGGGTGAAGACATTTCTCCTCAGCTCAGTCCTACATGGCTTACCCCATATCCTTAGACTGTCACCCCCATCCTTTTTGCATTGATCCTGTCCAGATCTGTTACACTTATAGAACAAAAAGTATAGAATGTAGACCAGTACAGCACAAAACAAGCCCTTCAGCCCTTAATGTTGTGCCGACCTTTTATCCTACTCTAAAATCAAACTAACCTACCTACGATTCATGTTACTATCATCCATGTGCCTATCCAAGAGTCACATAAATGTCCTGACTGTATCTAACTGTACTACCACTGCTGTTAGTGCATTCCATGCACTCACCACTCTGTGTGTAAAGAAACTATCCCTGACATCTCCCTTAAGCTTCCTCCAAACACATTAAAATTATGCACTCTTGTGACAGCCATTTCTCCCCTGGGAAAAAGTCTCTGATTATCCACTCTATCTATGCCTCTCATCATCTTATACACCTCTATCATGTCATCTCTCATCCTTCTTCACTCCAATGAGAAAAGCCCTAGCTCCCTCAATCTCTCTTCATAAGACATGCCCTCCAGTCCAGGCAGCATCTTGGTAAATCTCCTCTGCACTCTCTCTAAAGCTTCCACATCCTTCCTATAATGAGGTGACCAGAACTGAACACCATATTTTAAGTGTGGTCTAACCAGGGCTCTATAGAACTGTAGCATAACCTCGCAGCTCTTAAACTCAATCCCCCTGCTAATGAAAGCTAACACGCCATACGACTTCTTAACAACCCTATCAACTTGGGTGGCAACTTTGAGGGATCTATAGACATAGGCCCCAAGATCCCTCTGTTCCTCCACACTGCCAAGAATCCTGTATTAATCCTGTATTCTGTATTCAAATTTGACCTTCCATAGTGGATCACTTCACACTTTTCCAGGTTGAACTCCATCTGCCACTTATCAGTCCAGTTCTGCATTCTGTCAATGTCCCATTGCAACGTACAACAGCCCTCCACACTATCCACCACTCCACCAACCTTCGTGTCATCGGCAAAATTACTAATCCACCCTTCCATTTCCTCATCCAAGTCATTTATAAAAACCACAAAGAGCAGAGGTCCCAGAACAGATCCCTGCAGAACACCACTGGTCACCAAAATCCAGGCTTAATATTTTCCATCTACTAACACCTTCTGTGTTCTATGGGCCAGCCAATTCTGTATCCAGACAGCCAGATTTCCCTGTATCCTATGCCTCCTTACTTTCTGAATGAGCCTACCATGGGAAACCTTACCAAACCACTTGCTAAAATCCATATACACCACATTCACTGCTCTACCTTTATCAATATGTTTTGTCACATCCTCAAAGAATTCATTGAGGCTTGTGAGACATGAATATGGATGGCTTTGAGATATGTAGAGAAGAGGTGTTGGAAATTCTGGCAAGGGTGAAAATAGATAAGTCCCCTGGGCCTGATGGCATTTATCCTAGGATTCTCTGGGAAGCAAGGGAGGAGATTGCAGAGCCATTGGCCTTGATTTTTGTGTCCTCTTTGTCTACAGGAGTAGTGCCAGAGGACTGGAGGCTAGCAAACGTGGTTCCCTTGTTCAAGAAGGGGAGTAGGGATAATCCTAGTAACTATAGGCCAGTGAGTCTCACTTCTGTTGTGGGCAAAGTCTTAGAGAGAATTGTAAGGGATAGGATTTATGCACATCTGGATAAGAATAATGTGATCAAGGATAGTCAGCATGGTTTTGTGAAGGGCAAGTCGTGCCTCACAAACCTTATTGAATTCTTTGAGAAGGTGACTAAGGAGGTAGATGAGGGGAAAGCGGTAGATGTGGTATATATGGATTTTAGTAAGGCGTTTGATAAGGTCCCCCATGGTAGGCTACTGCAGAGAATACAGAGATATGGCATTGAGGGTGAGTTGGAGGTTTGGATTAGGAATTGGCTCTCTGGAAGAAGACAGAGGGTAGTAGTTGATGGCAAAGGTTCATCTTGGAGTGCCGTCACTAGCGGTGTTCCGCAAGGATCTGTTTTGGGACCATTGCTGTTTGTCATTTTTATAAATGACCTGGAGGAAGGGTTAGAAGGTTGGGTGAGCAAGTTTGCGGATGATACAAAAGTCGGAGGAGTTGTAGACAGTGAGGAAGGATGTGGCAGGTTACAGCGGGATATAGAGAAGCTGCAGAGCTGGGCAGAAAGGTGGCAAATGGAGTTCAATGTGGGTAAGTGTGAGGTGATTCACTTTGGTAAGAGTAACAAAAAGATGGGGTACTGGGCTAATGGTCGGATACTTGGTAGTGTGGAAGAGCAGAGGGATCTTGGTGTCCATGTACACAGATCTCTGAAAGTTGCCACCCAGGTAAATAGTGCAGTGAAGAAGGCATATGGCGTACTGGCTTTTATTGGTAGAGGAATTGAGTTCCGGAGTCCTGAGGTCATGCTGCAGTTGTATAAGACTCTGGTGCGGCCGCATCTGGAATATTGTGTGCAGTTTTGGTCGCCATACTATAGGAAGGATGTGGAGGCACTGGAACGGGTGCAGAGGAAGTTTACCAGGATGTTGCCTGGTATGGTAGGAAAATCCTATGAGGAAAGGCTGACGCACTTGGGGTTGTTTTCATTGGAGAAAAGAAGGTTTAGGGGTGACTTGATAGAGGTGTACAAGATGATTAGGGGGTTAGATAGGGTTGACCGTGAGAACCTTTTTCCACGTATGGAGTCAGCTATTACAAGGGGGCATAGCTTTAAATTAAGGGGTGGTAGATATAGGACTGATGTTAGGGGTAGGTTCTTCACTCAGCGAGTCGTAAGTTCATGGAATGCCCTACCAGTAGCAGTAGTGGACTCTCCCTCTTTATGGGTATTTAAGCGGGCATTGGATAGGTATATGGAGGATAGTGGGTTAGTGTAGGTTAGGTGGGCTTGGATCGGTGCAACATCGAGGGCCAAAGGGCCTGTACTGCGCTGTATTCTTCTATGTTCTATGTTCTATGACCTGCCTGTCACAAAGTCATGCTGACTAGCTCTAATCAAATTTTGGTTATCTAAGTAATCATAAATCCTGTCCCTCAGAATCCTCTCCAATAATCTGCCCACCATAGATGTAAGACTAACTGGTCTGTAATTCCCAGGATTATCCCTATTCCCTTTCTTGAACAAGGGAACAACATTTGGTACCCTCCAATCATCTGGCACTATTCCAGTGGACTACTCCAGGTTTCTATGAGATTCCCTTCAGTTTTCTAAATGCCAGTGAATATAGCTCTAACCAATGTTCACTCATCAGTCCTGCCGTCCTAGGAATCAGTCCGGTAAATCTTTGCTGTATTCCCTCCATTGCCAGAACATCCTTCCTTGGATAAGAAAACCAAAACTCCACATAACAATCTAGGTAGAAAATAGAACCAAGATTAGTTTATTCAGCCCTTAAAGCCTGCTCCACCACTCAATATGGTCATAGCTGATCATCTTGTAGATCTCCTGTCATTTGAACTATATATAAGCCTTGCAGTATCATTGCACCACAATTTAACAGGCCACAATATTGCAGTAAGAGAAGTATTAAAAAAGGGAGAAACAAATGTGGGTCAGGTGTAAGTAGACAAGCAGGAGGCTGGATGAACACAGTAAGCATCAGGAGGTGGAGAAGTCAACATTTCAGGTGTCCTGAGGAAGGGTTACACCTGAAACGTTGACTTCTTCACCTCCTGATGCTGCCTGCCTTGCTGTGTTCCTCCAGTCCCCTGCCTGTCCCTCCTGATGCTGCCTGCCTTGCTGTGTTCCTCCAGCCTCCTGCCTGTCCCTCCTGATGCTGCCTGCCTTGCTGTGTTCTCCCAGCCTCCTGCCTGTCCCTCCTGATGCTGTCTGCCTTGCTGTGTTCCCCCAGCCTCCTGCCTGTCCCTCCTGATGCTGCCTGCCTTGCTGTGTTCCCCCAGCCTCCTGCCTGTCCCTCCTGATGCTACCTGCCTTGCTGTGTTCCTCCAGCCTCCTGCCTTTCCCTCCTGATGCTGCCTGCCTTGCTGTGTTCCCCCAGCCTCCTGCCTGTCCCTCCTAATGCTGCCTGCCTTGCTGTGTTCCCCCAGCCTCCTGCCTGTCCCTCCTGATGCTGCCTGCCTTGCTGTGTTCCCCCAGCCTCCTACCTGTCCCTCCTGATGCTGCCTGCCTTGCTGTGCTCCCCCAGCCTCCTGCTTGTCTACTTTGGATTCCAGCATCTGCAGTTTGTTTTTAACCTCAGTAGGTCAGGTAGCATCTGTGGAGAGAAACAGAATTCTGATGAAAGATCACATCGACCTGAAATATTGATTCGACTTTTCTCCATACATGGTGCAAAAACTGCTGAATGCTTCCAATATTTTCTGTTTTCCAACATCTGTGGCATCTTACTTTCACATAGAGTAAGACAGTCTGGCTTACAATTAGTTTGCCGAGGATCAGTTGGTTTGGAAATGAACTACGAAGACACAGCAGTTAAACTTGTTGACAGTAACACTTTTGTTTTTATTTGGCAAGATTAACATGATCAAACTTCCCAAGGTGTTTCACAGAAGTGCTTTGAAACAGAATTTGACTCAAAAACATAAAACTACAAAAAATGTTACTATGCAGAAAGTGTTCATTTGAACCAGCTCCAGCTCATAAAGGTTTTTGCTGATAAAGGTTTTTGCACTTTGTTTCCTTTGGGGCAGCATGGTGGCTCAGTGGTTAGCACTGCTACCTCACAGTACCAGGGACCCAGGTACGATTCCTACCTCGGGTGACTGTCTGTGGGGAGTTTGATTTAGAGATGCTGGTGTTGGACTGGGGCGTACAAAGTTAAAAAACACACAACACTAGCTCCGAAAGCTAGTGTGCTTCCAATTAAACCTGTTGGACTATAACCTGGTGTCATGTGATTTTTAACTGTGTGGAGTTGGCACATTTGCCCGTGTCTGTGTGGACTTCCTCCCACAATCCAAACATCTGCAGGTCAGGTGAATTGGCCATGCTAAATTGCCCATGTGTTAGGTGCATGAGTCAGGAGTAAATATAGGGTATGGGAATTGGTCTGGGTGTGTTACTGTTCGGAGGGTCGGAGTGGACTTGTTGGGCCGAAGGGCCTATTTCCATACTGTAGAGAATCTAATCTGTATGACAGTTGAAATCCGTGCCCTCTTTCTTGATCCTTTTATGAGCCAGAACAGTTTCTTCTGATCTACTCTGTCCAGTCCATTCATGATCTTGAAAAGTTCTATTAAATCTCTCTTAGCCTTCATTTCTTCAAGGAAAACATCCCCAATCCTTCAATCTTTCCTCATAACTCAAGTTTTTCATCCCTGGATCCTCTTCTGAACTCTCTCCAATGTGTTCTCACATTTTGTGCTAAAGTGTGGAACCCAAAATGTACAAATTATTTGAGCTGAGGTCTAATTAGTGACTCATACAGGTTCAGCGTATCCTCCCTCTCTTGCACTCTATGTTGCTAATGATGAAGCCTAGAATACTGAGTACTTTATTAACAGTTTGCTATATCTGTCCTGCCAACTTTAATGACTCATGCACATTTTTGTTTAATTCATTCATTGGACATAGGCTTCATTGGCTGGTGTGAGCATATATTGCCCATCCCGTGTTGCCCTTGAGAAGGTGGGGGTGAGCTGCCTTCTTGAACAGCTGCAGTCTATGTGCTGTGGCTAGATCCACTAAGCCATTAGGAATTTGAACCAATGACATTGCAGGAACATCAATACATTTCCAAGTCAAGATGGAGACACCCAGGTCTCTCTGCACTACTTTTCAGAATAGCATCCTTTATTTTACCCTGTCTCTCCATAAAGTGTATCACCACACACTTCTTTGCATTGAACTTCATTAGCCAACCATTTCCCACTTCACCAACTCATCAATGTCCACTGAAGTCTTCCATTTTCCTCCTCAAAGATTTGGGGGTTATTGGGACAGGTGACCAAAAGTTAGGGAGAATATAGCCTTGGAAGGATGTGAAAATATGGATAAGAGTTGAATTAACAAAATAGAAAGTCTGTACAGACTGTTTGATGGAGGGTTCCTGTCAATATGGGGCATTCATCCCAGGTTGGATAGCTGGGAGTTGGCAATTCCTCTGGGATTGTCCTCAGGTCTCCAGGAATTGAAGGTTGCTCACCAGGATGTTGCTGGGGCAAGTGAACAAACCGAAGACAGTAATTATAGGGGCATTAACACACAGTGAGTCTCCACCTTTTATTGATTATTTAGTTATAAAAATATGAGGTTATTCTATTGTTAACACACAGTTGTGTTTGAGCTCATACATTTTAATGTTGTAAGGAGTGTCTGGTATTCATAAACGTGACTATATAAATGATATTGTTTTCTTTTAATGACTCTGGCTAAGGTTTGAGGTGTTTCCAGGCAGTTTTTGTCCTGATCACTTCTTTCCAGTGACACCTAATGAAAACTGTGTGTGTAACAACACAGCAGGGCCCGGCCATGACGCCCCTTCATGTTAAATAGCTTGCTGTCACTCACCGCAAAGTCACACATATATTCGGGGAGTATTGTCAGTGCCCAATTAACAAAACACTGAGAAAAGTGAAAGCCTTCAGGACTGATTTGTCTAAAAGCATAAATAAGAATGACAACACGGAGAAATAAATAAACAGTTTGGTGAGAAGCAGTAAATGATGTGAGAGAGATGTGCTTCCGGAGATTTATAAAGAGCACAGAGTCCGCTGCCAAAAGTGTTCATTTGTTTTCTATGTAATTAGTACATTATTAGATTCACATTAATTATATAAATCACGTTCTAGATGACAACTTTCATAACATGCAGTCAAATTTGTAAACAAATTCCTGTACTGGTTTCCTAATTAATAGTGTAATTAAAATTCCATTTTTAATTAAAGCCGTTGGAGCGTCTGGCTTGCAGTTGTTTCCTAAAGGGCCGCATGAGTCTCTCTTGTGAATGGACTGGAAATTGTGCGAGAATTACTCCAAATTCTCCAACTTTGTAATGTCACCTTTTGTAAATCTAAATGTAAGACCCCCTTATTAGTTCCAGTGATATTTAGGGGTCCCTGAGGACTGAGTAAAACAGGCATCACTCCTCCGTTACGTGTGTTCGGTACTCACCAAGATCATCCTGAAATCTCCAGGATTTAAAGAACAAGTTCCTGCATTTTGTTGTAAGTCAATGTCGGATAAAATTAATCAAAAAGGCTTTTTTTTTTACTTGAACACATTTTATGTTTAAAAAAAATGACATTTCAGAGAGGGAGAATCTGATAGGCTGTTTGGAGGAAAGAGACCATTTGATGAGACTGAAGATCTCCTCCAGCCCCAGTGAGGAGCCCAGAGACTGGTCCCTGTAGGACTCAGGTCTGTCTGCATTTGCACAGACCCAACCCGTCCTTGAGATTCCTCCGCACTCTAACAGGTCATTAAGGGATCACAGGATTGGCAGGAGTGATGCAGGTGGGGAAACACATGACAGACATTTCATTTTCTCTGCTAGTTACATGAACAAGGAGGAGGAAAGCATATTCTCTCCCATGGTGGCTCAGTGGTTAGCACTGCTGCCTCACAGCCCAGGGACCTAGGTTCAATTCCAGCCTCAGGTGACTGTCTGTGTGGAGTTTGCACATTCTCCCTGTGTCTGCACAGGCTTCCTCCCACAGTCCAAAGATGTGCAGGCCAGGTGAGTTGGCCATGCTAAATTGCCCACAGTGTTAGGTGCATTTGTCAGAGGAAATACAGGGTAGGGGAATGGGTGTGGGTGGGTTACTCTTCAGAGTTTGGTGTGGACTTGTGGGGCTGAAGGGCCTATTTCTATCCTGTAGGGAATTTAATCTAACCTTCAGGAATGAGGAAGGGCTTATTCCTGATGAAAGACCCCGGCCTGAAATGTTGACTTTCCCTGCTCCTTGGATTCTGCCTGACCTGCTGTGCTATTCCAGCACCTCACTCTTGACTCATTCTCTCCCAAACACCCAACATCACCCCAGGACCTACCTGAGGGCAATGATCAACATAGTAGCTGCCCCAACCTGTGTGGGTTTGATGACAGGTCAGAGCCAAAAATGTTGTTATTGTGGAAGCTCTTTGACAACACCTTCCAAACACTGCCCTCTATCCTCTAGAAGTGCAAGGACAGCATATACAGGGGAACACCACCACCTGCAAGATTCCCCTCCAAGCCACACATCGGGGTGGGGGGGAGGGAGTTGGTAAGTAAGTCTTCGGCTGGCATGATGATTGGCCTGGTGGTTGACAGTGAGGAACAAGGTCTCAGTAACAGATTGGTTGGATGGATAGATCAATGGCGGGTGGAATTTAACCCTGATAAGTGTGAGGTGTTGCTCATTTGGAAGAAGTAACAAGACAAGGGAATACTCACTGAATGGCAGAACACTAGGAAACTCAGAGAAACAGAGAGATCATGGGGTTTTGTCTACAGGTTCGTGAAGGCATCAGGGCAGATAAATAGGATGGTTAAGAAGGTGTATGGTTCACTTGCCTTTATCAGTCGAGGCATTGATTCTAAGAGCAGGGTGGTTATGCTGGAGCTGTACAGGACTTTGGTGAGGCCAGAGCTGGAGTACTGTGTGCAGTTCTGGTCCCCTCATTACAGGAAGGATGTGATTGGATTGGAGAGGGTGTAGAGGAGATTCACCAGGATGGTGCCTGGGATGAGCCGTTTAGTTATGAAGGGAGGCTGGATAAGTTTGGTTTGTTTTCTTTCGAGCATAAAAGGCAGAGAGGGGCCTGATTGAGATGTGTATAATTATGAGGGACATGGAAAGGGTGGATAGAGAGCAGCTGTTACCCTTTAGGTGAAGAATCAGTAACAAGGGGCATAATTTTAAAGGGAAAGACAGGAGGTTTTGGGGGGTTTTGAGGAAATAGTTTTTCACCCAGAGGCTGGTGAGAATCTGGAATGCAATGCCTGAAAGGATAGTTGATGCAGGAAACCTCATAACCTTTAAAAAGTACTTGGATGAGCCCTTGAAATGTCAAAACATTCAACATTCTGGGCGAAGTGCTGCAAAGTGGGATTAGAGTAGACTGAGAGTAATTTTTTTGTCATTGCAGACTGGATGGGCCAAAGTGCCTTCTCTGTGCTGTCGATTCTGTGACTGCAGCAGCTCACCAGCACCTTCTGAAGAGCTAATTAGGGATGGGTTTTAAATGTTAGACCAGCCAACAAAACCCACAGCTTGTATACAAATTTCTAAAATGGATCAATAAGGTAGAGGTCTGAGATAAGTGATCAAAGCTGTAAATAGGATTTGCAAGAGACTGAAGTAATTCATCAGTGGAGAATCAAAGAGAAATACCAGAGAAAAATGCCTGTTGGCTACAACTGGCCCATGTTCGCCAGAGTAAAATATTCATCACAATCCATTTCACTCTTCATTAGCTTCAGCCGCAATGTCTTGTCAGTCTTTCTGTTCCAATCCATGTACTCATTCATCACATCTATCTACTTCTCTGCAACATTAACTCCAGGCAATTCAAATCCCTTTGCAATCTCTAATCTGTTTACATTGTCCATCACATTAAAAATCCTATGAAAATCAATAATTACTTTTTAACAGGAACACATTTCCATGATTGGCTCTATAGAAAATCCTTTTTTAATTTATAAAGTGTTGATTTCTCTGCTCCTTTATTCGTTTCTTTTCTCTCTAAGTGTTTTCAATCATTTTGCATCTTCTCTGAATGCTCCTGTTGCCACATGTTATTCTACACTAACACTTTTTTAAATTAAAATCTTTTATATGAGACAGCTGACCTCATAAGTGTGTATGAATGATCCTCTGGCACAGTCATGAGAAAGAACAATTGGTTTGCACAGCAAACTGCCACAAACAGCAGCAAGATGACCTGTCATTCAGTGATGCAAAAACAGAAATTACTGGAGAAACTCAGCAGGTCTGGCAACATTTGTGGGGAAGGAAATCAGAATTAATGTTTTGAGTCCAGTGCCACGTTTTCAAAACTCTGCAAATGTTTTAATTCCTTTTCTATCCTCACAAGATTGATTTCAGAGATGTCCAAAGTTAAAAATCACACAACATTGGGTTATAGTCCAACAGTTTTATTTGGAAGCACTAGCTTTCGGAGTGCTGCTCCTTCATCAGGTGTTTGTGGACTATAAGATCGCAGGACACAGAACTTATATCAAAAGTTTACCCCAGCCCAACACCGGCCCCTCCAAATTATGACTACAATCTACACCACTGACTGCTGGCTCAAAGTGGAGAGGATCTCCAAGAAGATCACACCTATCGACACAGACATCACGTTTCTACACAAATGTAGGAAAGCAGGAAAAATCCCAAAAGGATTAGGGATCATGAACCCACTCAAGTCAACCTCCACTCTAAAAGATGAGAGATTAGTTTAAATGGTGCTGCTATTACACAGTTTTTGTATAACATGGGATTGCACGAGAATGGAACTACAGTGTTATTGCTGAACTGACTGTATATAAAGAAAAACGGTGCATCATTCTTTCTATCTCTTCAGCCAGCTTCAGTACTATTAACAGGATGACTGTTTTCATTGGGGCTTAGCAGATTTGGAGGATATTTAATCCAAGTGTTGAAATCATGAGTGTTCTGGTCAAAGTAAATACATAGAAATTAAAACAGAAATTGCTAAGAAAACTCGGCAGACTAGTGTAGAGAGAAAGCAGAGTTAATATTTCAGGTCCTTCTTCAGGACTGTTTTTGTTTCTGATTTCCAGCATCTGCAGGTTTTTGGTCTTTTTGTTAAATATGGAGAAACTTATTGATGGAAGGATCCAGGGCAAGGAGGCACAGTTGTAAGGTAACTGACAAAACAACGTCAAATGGTAAATTAACTGAAAATTATTAAGATTGAGATGCATTGTCTAAGCGTCAGATGGAGGCACGTTCCTTTGACAATGCAAATGGTCGTGGAAATTGGATTATTATCTTTAAAATGGAGAATGCACAGGATCATGGGAGAAGGCAGGAGAATGATTTTAGTTGAACTGTTCAGTCAGAGAGCTGGTACCGACAAGGTGACCAGAGTAGACTCCTTCAATGCTGTAGCAATTCTGTGAATTTTTTTAACCAGGAATTTAACTGTTTGCCTTTATATTTGTACTTGTTGCTTTCTATTTCAGAGGAGTGATCCGAATGGATGTTAGCCTGCAGAGTGTGGATATTGACCAGTGCTCAACTGAAGACAGTTGGTTTGCAGATTCCCATCAGTGTGACGTAAACAGCACGGAGGTAGGGATGGTTGGTCGACAGCTGAGTTTGGAGTCCTTTAGTTTTATGGCTATACAGAGGAACAGTTGATAGTCTGACCACTGGTTAAAAAAAAAGCAAACTCTAAAACATGAGGTTTATTGTTGTACAGACTAAAATTATTTTACAGGTTGTGGTATATTAATAGTTTGTTTCAATGCTTATTTGGTTAATGCACCATTCTCTATGGAACAAATTTCCTCTGACCTTGCATACAAATTCCAATTTGTGTCACATTAGCAGATTTCAGCCAACATAGCAATGGACCAAATACAATTGCCCTCTGTGTTCTCCTGTGCTAAGAAAGGAGAAAATAAGAATTACACAGGATTCTTGCTCCTGGTCACCTCTGTGGGGGAATATGGTATCTCGATTTGTCGCTGGGAAACACTGTATGATCTGATTAATTGATAACACGTGTTGTCTAGTTTCACATGTGACTAAATTTTGGTCAAAGTGATTCTAAGGAATGTCTTAAAAGGAAATATGAGTAACATAGAGCTGGAGAAGGATGAAGACCAAACTTTCAAGACTGAAGTGATTCAAATCAGGGGAGTTTTTTAAAAAATTCATTCACAGGATGTAGGTGGGCCAGCATTTATTGCCCATAGGGCAGTTAAGTGTCAACTAGATTACTGTGGGACTGGAGTCACATGTAGTACAGACCAGGTAAGGATGGCAGATTCCTCCCCTAAAGGACATGTGTGAACCAGATGAGTTTTTCCTGACAATGGTTTCATTGTCATTAGATCACTAACCCCAGATATTTATTGAATTTAAATTCCATCACCTGCCATGACCGGATTTGAATCCAGGCCCACAGAACATTACCACTCGGCCATCACAGCCCCTGAAGTACAAGAGGCCACAATGGGATAGAGCACAGATATCTTCAATGATTGTTGTATTTGATGTGGTTACAGACAGTCTCAACTTAAATATTCTCACTACTGCATTTAGATTCCTGTATAGCCTTCCTATATCCTCAAACTCTCTGAGAACTTGATGTTCCTCCATGTGTAACTTTGAAAGCATTCCTGGCTGTCCTTGACTAACTACTGATACCTATCTCTTTCGTTCTCTCAGTCTTAAACTTTGGAACACACTGACTCTCTCTTTCTTCAGACTGTCCTCATTCCTGAAGAAGGGCTCATGCCCGAAACATCGATTCTCCTGCTCCTTGGATGCTGCCTGACCTGCTGCGCTTTTCCAGCAACACATTTTCAGCTCTGACCTCATCCATACCTAACTGTCTGATCTAACTTCTGCCAGCTGACCAAATTTATCCTTATTTGGGCTTGGTCAAATTTTGTTGCTAACTTTCTAATGAGGCACTGTCAGATGTTCTGCAATATGTAAAGGTGCTAGATAAATGCAACCTCTTGGTGTTCAGTGTGAGGGCCCTTGTATCATCCTGCAACAATACTAGGGGATGTTTAATATTCTCTGAGACAGAATGTACAGAATCCGTGATAGTAAAGGGAATTCAATCCTGTGAACAAAGCAAAACCCTGTTTTAAAATTTACTCTGAAGCAGTTTTATTTTAAATGTCAAAGATAATTTTCATAGAAATACTTATTTTCTCTGGTAAAGCTGTTTTGAAATAAAGCATCACCTTCGCCCCTGCCATGTCTTTCCATTTGACTAACATAATAAATTCCTTTCATAAACAGAAATTATTCACAAACTCAACATGTCCACACTCCAGCTCGTAGAAAATTAGCATAATTTGCTATTGCAATTGTGCCTATTCAACATTACTCATCTCATTATAACATTGTATTCAGCAATGCTTTGGGTAGAACCTGAGATTGGGAACATTCTGGAACATTGCAAAGACAGTCTCACACATATACGTTCTGAGCTATGAAATGACAATGAATCTTTATTCATTCAGGGAATATGGGCCTTCTCCAACAGTGAGTGTGAAATCAGGAACTTGCTCAGAGTTTCAGTTTAGAAAAAGATCAGGCAATATTGAACCAACTAAATTTAATGGACAAAAAATACCAAAGCAGCAAATTCCCAATTTACACTCTCTCAGCTGGGTTTTCCACCTCTGCTTCTGTGCAATCCTGGAGGTCTCATTACGTGACAGCTTGCTTCAAACAGCTCTGCCTGGAAGCTCCCACCATTGGTCCTTCTGCGAGGGACACATCACCCACCTGTGGTCAACTGGAAAGAGGAATCTTTCATTCCCAGTGACAATTCTCAAAGCTCTGTAACCCTCCCTGGATTGAACCAAGTCCTCCACTGCAGGGAGTAGGGAAAAGGGTTGAGAAATTACTTGTTGCCCCCATTCTTTCTCTCAGAAAAAGATGGAAATAAAATCAGTCAGGTTTCCTGTTCCTGTTCCCTAACTACTGCATCGTCCTCAAAGGGATCTGATAGTCCTAACTCTTTCATTCAGTGGTTGACTCTTACTATCAGAGAGAAAAACATGATGATACATTACTTGAGGGCAATGCAGCCCCAGCAAGAGTCAACACCTTCAGTAAAACCTGGACGGGAACTTAGTGGGGATCCAAAACAGTGGTTTAAATACTGTGGTACGAAGCTGGTGTAGTTGCAATTACAGAAACACAAATTGTCAGCCATTAGTCTCAAGCTGGAGAATGTAAATGGGCAGGGAATGAGAGAGCTGGGACATGTCTCAGTGATGTCGAGGACCTCATTAATAACAAGATGACGAACATGGCAGCTTGACACATCACCAGGTCCTCGGGGAAACAGGAGACACATTAAAATGCAGCAGGCAGTTACATGAAGAGTTTTAATAGTGTAACCTCCCCAGGTTGTGTACAATACAGCTGGCAGCCTGATATCACCTGCAGAGATGGAGTGAACAGGAGGCACACATATGATAATAGGAAAGAAATCTGAATTCTGGGCCAGTTTTTCAGTTGCCTGACAGACTGTGTCCTTGAATCTTGTAGCATTTTAAAAAAGTTTTCCAAACAGCCTCTAATTACAATCTTATTTCAAACTCTGAGGCTCAAACCCTAACTCTTCAATCGAGAGAAACTCTGGTATAGTACACCAAATTTTGACAAAGTGTTATTTTTGGCGAGTTTCACAGAAGGGGTGTCTTCTGGAGGCCTACCTGTTTTCTCACACTATCATCCCCACACTTGCATCATTAACTACTTACTCCACCCCTATGGCATTCTCCTTGTCCAATGCTAACCCATTTCTCTGACATTGTAATTGGAAGTTCCCACCTCTGCCAGGATACTCTGGGACTTACCAACATTCCTGGTGGCATCCTGAAACCCCACCCCACTGAGTATTGGAATCTGAATCTCATTGCCAACCTATTGGCACAACAGCTGCAAACCATTGGCCCAAGTCCACATGGCTAACACTTCCTCAGACAAACAGATATATATTCCTACACCAACTACTGTTTCAGCAGCAGACCACACAGTTTCTCTGTCCTTAGCCACATCCCATTGTGCAATCCTCTTGAAATCACTGTCTCTCTTCCCCCAGTGCCCACAGTAGCCCAGTATTGTTTTACTGTTTAATGTGGAACCACCTCCCACAGGAAGACCTCAGTCACATATAAAAAAAATCTTTATTTACAAACATCAAAAACATCTTTATTGTAATCCCCTGACATTCACTCTGTTGAGGACCTGAGGGGTAATCTTTTCACGCAGAGGATGATGTGTGTATGGAATGAGCTGCCAGAGGAAGTGATGGAGGCTTGTACAATTCCAACATCTAAAAGGTGTCTGGGTGGGGTATATGAATAGGAAGGGTTTAGAGGTTTATGGACTAAATGCTGGCAAATGGGACAAGTCAGATTGGGATGTCTGGTCGATGTGAATGAAAGGCTATTATGTCTCAGTGACTCTGTGATCCCCAAGGACTTACAGAGTTCCACGCCACCCCCACTACCACTCACCACTAACTCTGACTGACCAGATGCATGACCAATCTCTTTGGATCTCCCTGACTAATGATCTGCTAATCCACTGGCTGGAGCTGCAGGACTGATGGTGGCTCATTCCTGGATCCCCTGACCTAAACCAACCAAATAGGACATTATCCGCTCCCCCCCCCCCCCCCCCCCGCCCCCACCCTGGTTCTCATTGCTTCCACTGAGAAACATGGCCATTTGGATGAAACCCAATGCAGTGTGTTTGCTGTGTAAGGTGTTAGCACATGGTGTGAGTATGAGATTGACACAGCACTGTGCCTTACTGCACCCCGTCCACCCCTTGACTGATCACTGCCCACCATGACAAGCTGTCTGGCTTTGTACAGCGAGGTAGGACAGAGCACTGTTGGTCTTTAAAATGCGGCTGAGGGGAAAAAACACTGAAAGGCAAAGCGAGGCAGTGATGCTGTGAATATCCAGGTTGGCGCTAAGCGAGTGAGCCCTCGGAAAGTAAGGGAGCAGCCCTTAGATGCTCCGGTTGAGTCCATAAGCTGGGAGTCTATCTCTGCCACAATGTCCTTGCAGCAGCATTGCAATGAGAGATTTCAGTGCCCTCCAGTGCAACATTACAGTGCAGAAACCTACTGTGAGTGGGTCAGAGATGTGCCATCATAGTGTAGAGAGGTAGATGTCAGTGCAGTCGCTGCTCGTTGGGTGTGCCCTTAGATTAGATTAGATTAGATTACTTACAATGTGGAAACAGGCCCTTCGGCCCAACAAGTCCACACCGCCCCGCCGAAGCGTAACCCACCCATACCCCTACATCTACATCTACCCCTTACCTAACACTACGGGCAATTTAGCATGGCCAATTCACCTGACCTGCACATCTTTGGACTGTGGGAGGAAACCGGAGCACCCGGAGGAAACCCACGCAGACACGGGGAGAACGTGCAAACTCCACACAGTCAGTCGCCTGAGGCGGGAATTGAACCCGGGTCTCCGGCGCTGCGAGGCAGCAGTGCTAACCACTGTGCACCAGGCGCCTGCTCAGACTGCAATGTCAGGAACTTTCACCATCTAGTTGCTACCTGGCAGGTGATGGAATAGGAAACTACATATTAACAAGGCAGGATTAATTAATAATGGACGATGATCCCTGTTAATAGGCCTCTCACCACTGTCAAGCAAGAGGAGAAAGTGAGGACTGCAGATGCTGGAGATCAGAGTTGAGAGTGTGGTGCTGGAAAAGCACAGCAGGTCAGGCAGCATCCGAGAAGCAGGAGAATCGACGTTTCTGGCATTCCTTCATCAGGAATGAGGCTTATTCTCCTGCTCCTCGGATGCTGCCTGTCCTGCTGTGCCCTTTCAGCACCACGCTCTTGACTCTCGAACAAGAACCTTGTCTCAACATCTGGAATTCAAATTCTCACACAATTCTCCCAAATTTCTCACACAATTCTCCCAAATTTCTCACCATTCCCCACATCAGGAAGATCTGACCCAAAGAAACTCAAATACAGCAAAACTCAGGAAATATTTTTATCGATAATTCCAAGGTCTCATGCACTTATTAAGCAGACGTAGCTGTCAAAAGAAACAATTCCTCATTCAGTGAGCATATGAGCACTGCATTCATGAGGATCAGTAGAATTGTACATCAGTGAAAACCAATTCTTCTAGTTATGTTTGACTCTATTCATTACTTTTAGCACAAAGTATGAAACCAATTTCCTAACTCATTCTCACACCTTTTATTTTGCTAGAATTGGTGTCACAAAACCAATCATTTCAAGCAAGTTACAGGGAGAGGAGAATCCTGCAAATGGAATGGTTTTTCAAAAGATGGAATCAATTTCAATGCAGTCCCACAGCACTCTGAAATATTTTAAGTGCACTAATTGTCTTTTGAACTGGAGAGCTTGGGAGTAAATATTTCAATTAAGGTTCAGACCTAATTTGATATTTTGAATGTCGTCAATGGGATACAGCATTAAAGTCACAGCAACGCTATGGAATTTTCAGATGTTCCTTCAATAACTATATGGTAATATATCAAATAATTGACAACTTAATCCCAGATTGCAGCAGTCAGGATTCTGAAAGATATTTGTGAATGGAAGCTGTTGTCTGTATTGTTTGAAATATTCTATTGTTTCTTTTCAACAGCAACTTGCACTAAGATAGCACCTATGACACAGAGAAACATTGCAAACCATAAACTAACTTGAAGTAATAGTCAGTTTGCATTCCATTTAGTAGGAAAATAAGAGGCATTTGACTGGTTATGAAATGTTGACAATTGTCCATCTCGATACAGTGAGTGTTTTTGCAATTAGTGAGGTGAATCTGGCTGTCCTTTACATTAAGGCCGAATTTGACTATGTGTGACATCTAGGATCCCTGTTATGGAGCAGGCCAGGCCACTCAAAACATTTTGAGAAAGTAGCCCAGACCCTAACCTTGCTGGTTGCTTTAAGCAGGTGTAGAGTCGATATTCCAGGAGTGATGCAGCTGGTCCAAACAAAACAGGATTTATTTACAAGATTACCAAATGGAACACAAACAACCCAGAGAACAGAATACAGAATAATATAACCTATCCAAAAACCCAACAGATTATCTCAGTTCAATGATGCTGTTCCCAATACTTGCAACAATCCCCATAAACAGCCCTTGGCACAAAAGGTAAAATCAAACACAGGGTCTTCCAGGAGAGAAGTCAGAGAGAGATCAGCAGGGACCTGCTTCCTTGGGGTCCAGCAGATTTTATTTCAATTCTACTGTGCTAACCAAACCAAACCAGAGAAAAACTGAGCTGGGAGAACTGACCACTCCCCTTTCATTGTGCAACTGTTTTATTTAAACTTAAAAGCCTTTTGCTTGAGGCAGTGTCTGTTAGCTATAATCAAACTGGCCCCTAAACCCTTCAAACTTAGACTTTTCAGAATCTGTGTCTTTTACAACCTCTCTGGAAAAAAAAGGCAAGGACAACATAACCTTGTTAAAGGAGCAGTTTCATCACACTGAGCAAAACTGGAATCAATGGGAATCAGAGAAAACTCCACCTGATGGCTAGAGTCATCTCTGGCACAACAGAAGATGGTTGTTGGAGGTCAGCCATCTCAGCTCCAGGACATCTCTGCAGGAGTTCCTCAGGACAGTGTTCTAGGCACAACCATCTTCAGCTGCTTCATCAATGACCTTCCCTCTAGCAGGTCAGAAGTGGGGATATGAATTTATTGGTGCTGACTGTTGTGCCTTCAAATGCTGATGCAGTCCATGCCAAAATGCAGAGAGATTAGACAATAGCCAGTTTTGGAGTAGCAATTGACATTCATGCCACATAAATGACAGACAATGACATCTCCCAAGAAGGAATCCAGCCATCATCCCTTGATATTCAATGGCATCACCGTCACTGGATCTCCCACTATCAACATCTTGAAGGTTACCATTGATTGGAAACTGTGCTGGACTAGCGATATAAATACTATAGTTACAGGAGCAGGCCCGAGACTTGGAATACTGCAGCAAGTAATTTACTTCCTGACTCCCCAAAGCCTGTTCACCATCAAGACACAAATCAGGAGTGTGATAGAGTAATGACTCCGTCACCTAGATGAATGCAGCTTCGATAACACTCAAGAAGCTTGAAGCCATGCAAAACAAAGCAGCCTGCTTGGTTAGCACCACATCCACTCCCTCCACCACCAACACTCAGTCGTAATAGTGTGTACCATTTGCAAGATGCACTGCAGAAATTCACCAAAGATGATTAGACAGTGCCTTCCATACCCATGACCATTTCCATCTAAAAGGACAAAGGTAGTAAATACAGGAGAATACCATCATCTGCAACGATTCCTCCAAGCCACTCACCGTCCTGACTTGGAAACATTTCCACATTTCTTCAGCATTATTGGTGTCCCTGCAGCCTGAGACTGCAGCAATTCAGAAAGGCAGCTCACTGCCACTGACAAAGGGACACTAGACTCCAAGCATTAACTGTTTTTCTCTCCTCAGATGTTGCCAGATCTCTGTTGAGTTTCTGTTTTTGTTTCAGATTTCCTACATGCATGGCTCTTTGTTTTATTTTCGCAGTTTTCATTTGAAATAAGCAGTTTAGTACAGGAACAAAGTGTTTAGGACCAGGCATTGGCTGTTTGTGCCCTTGAACCTGTTCTGCCATTCAATACGATCAGGGGGATCTGGGTGTGGTCTCTGCTCCACTTGCCTGTCTGCCCCTCCTAACCCTTAACACTATTTTGGGATGGTAAGAATCCAATTGAATGCAAAATGCTCAGAGTTATAGTCTGTCACATTCTTCAAGTGGCTAAGAGTGGGATTCCCAGACTGGCAGTGCACAGGAGGGTGACAATGAAATGGATAGGGTTTCTTTTAATCACATTGGTTACTATAGTCTGAGGTGAAGGGCAGGGATTATCTAACACTTTGACAGATTCTGTCCTTACAAAGGCTTGACTTACATTTACAATGTAGGTTTGGAGACTGAATTCTCAATTAGCTACAAGTGAGAGTGAATCTGAAATTACATGAATATTATCAACTCACTCCCACAATCATTGGGTTATGATGATTGTAATTTTTATTATTTAGTTTTTTGGTTTTTCAGGAAATCATTCAAAAATTCTGATTTTCTTCTGTAAAATCTCAAATAGCTTCTGCACCTTTTCTCCTTTCCTAGTGCATTTTTTTCCACTTTCACATCAAGAAAATATTTTTTGGTTCTTCTTCATCCATGAGAATAGACAGTGAGGAGCAGGATTCATTCATTACCTCCATTGCTGACACTTCCCAGAGCTGTCATAGAGTCATTGAGGTGTACAGCACAGAAACAGACCCTTTGGTCCAACACCTCCATGCCGACCAGATATCCGAACCTAATCTAGTCCCATTTGCCAGCACTTGACCCATATTTCTCTAAACCTTTCCTATTTATATTCCCTCCAGGTGCCTTTTAAATGTTGCAATTGTACCAGCCTCCACCACTTCCTCTGGCAGCTCATTCCATACTGCACCATCCTCTATATGAAAAAGCTGCCCCTTGGGTCCCTTTTATATCTTTCCCCTCTCACCCTTAAACCTATGTCCTCTAGCTTTGGACTTACCCACCCCAGGGAAAAGACCTTGCCCATTTATCCTATCCGTGTCCCTCATGATTTTATAAACCTCCATAAGATCACCCCTCAGCCTTCGACGCTCCAGGGAAAACAGCCCAGCCTATTTTAGCTTCTCTGTATAGGTCAAATCCTCCAACCCTGGCAACATCCTTGTAAATCTTTTCTGAATCCTTTCAAGTCTCACAATATATTTCCAATGGGAAGGAGACCAGAATTGCATGCAATATTCCAAAAGTGGCTTAACCAATGTCTTGTACAGCTGCAACATGACCTCCCAACTCCTGTACTCAATACTCTGACCAATAAAGGAAAGCATACGAAACGCCTTCTTCACTATCCTATCTACCTGCGACTCCACTTTCAAGGAGCTGTGAACCTGCACTCCAAGGTCTCTTTGTTCAGCAACACTCAACAGGACCTTCCTATTAAGTGCATAGGTCCTGCCCTGATTTACCTTTCCAAAATGCAGCACCTCACATTCATCTGCCACTTCTCAGCTCTGGTCCATCTGATCAAGATGCCATTGTATTCTGAGGTAACCTTTTTTGTTGTCCACTATACCTCCAATTTTGGTGTCACCTTCAAACTTACTAACTACACCTCTTATGTTCACATCCAAATCATTTATATGAATGAAGAAAAGAAGTGGACCCAGCACCGATCCTTGTGACACTCCACTGATCACAGGCCTCCAGTCTGAAAAACAACCCTCCACCATCACCCTCTGCCTTCTATTTTTGAGCCAGTGCTATATCCCAATGGCGAGTTCTCCCTGTATTCTATGAGATCTAACTTTGCCCACCAGTCTCCCATGGGAACCCTTGTCAAATGCTTTACTGAAATCCATATAGATCACATCCAGCAATATGCTCTTATCAATCCTCTTTGTTACTTCTTCAAAAACCTCAATCAAGTTTCTGAGACATGACTTCCCATGTACAAGGCCATGTTGACTATCCCTAATCAGTCCTTGTCTTGCCAAATGCATATAAATCCTTTCCTCAGGATTCGCACCAACAACTTGCCCACTAACAATGTCAGGCTCACTGGTCTATAGTTCCCTGGCTTGTCCTTACCGTCCTTCTTAAACAGTGGCACCACGTTTGCCAACCTCCAGTCTTCCAGCGCCTCACCTGTGACTATCAATGATACAAATATCTCAGCAAGAGGCCCAGCAATCACTTCTCTAGCTTCCCGCAGAGTTCTAGGGTACACCTGATCAGATCCTGGGAATTTATCCACTTTTATGCATTTCAAGGCATCAAACACCTCCTCCTCTGTAATATGGACATTTTTCAAGATATCACCATCTATTTCCCTACATTCTATACCTTCCATGTCCTTCTCCACAGTAAACTCTGATGCAAAATACTCGTTTAGTATCTCCATCATCTCCTGTGACTCCACACATAGGCTGCCTTGCTGATCTTTGAGGGGCCCTATTCTCTCCCTGATTACCCTTTTGTCCTTAATGTATTTGTAAAAACCTTTGCATTCTCCTTAACCCAATTTGCCAAAACTATCTCATGTCCCCGTTTTGCCCTCCTGATTTCCCTCTTACGTATACTCCTACTGCCTTTATACTCTTCTAAGGAATCGCTTGATCTCTTCTGTCTCTCCCTAACATATACTTCCTTCTTTTTCTTAACCAAACCCTCAATTTCTCTCGCCATCCGGCATTCCCTACACCTATCAGCCTTACCTATCACCCTAACAGGAACGTACTGTCTCTGGACTCTCGTTATCTCATTTCTGAAGCCTTCCCATTTACCAGACTTCCCTTTACCTGCGAACATCTGCCTCCAATTAGCTTTTGAAAGTTCTTGCCTAACACCGTCACAAGTTGCCTTTTGAAATTCAGAATTTTAACTTTTAGATCTGGTCTATCCTTTTCCATCACTATTTTAGAACTAACAGCATTATGTTCGCTGTCCCCAAAGTGCTTCCCCACTGACACCTCAGTCACGTGCCCTGCCTTATTTCCTGAGAGTAGGTCAAGTTTTGCACCTTCTCTAAGAGGTACAATCACACACTGAGTCAGAAAATTTCCTTGCACGCATTTAGCAAATTCATCTCCATCCGAACCTTTAACACTATGGTAGTACCAATCTATGTTTGGAAAGTTAAAATCCCCTACCATAACCACCATACTATTCTTACAGATAACTGAAATTTCCTTTCAAATTTGTTTCTTAATTTCCCGCTGATGATTAGGGGGTCTATAGTACAATTCCAATAAGATGATCCTCCCTTTCTTATTTCTCAGTTCCACCCAAATAACTTCCCTGGATATATTTCCAGGAATATCCTCCCTCAGTACAGATGTAATGCTATCCCTTATCAAAAACGCCACCCTCCCTTCTCTCTTCCTCTCTTTCTGTACTTCCTGAAGCATTTGTATCCTGGAACATTAAGCTGCCAGTCCTGACCATCCATGAGCCACATTTCTGTAATTGCTATGATATCCCAGTCCCATGTTCCTAACCATGCCCTGAATTAATCTGCCTTCCCTGTTAGACATCTTGCAATGAAGTAAATGCAGTTTAATTTATCAGTCCTACCTTGTTCTCTGCTTTGTTCCTGCCTGCCCTGACTGTTTGACTCACTCCTTTTCTCAACTGTACCAGTCTTAGATTGGTCTCTTTCCTCACTATCTCCCTGGATCCCACCTCCCCACACCTTACTAGTTTAAATTCTCTCGAGCAGCTCTAGCAAATCTCCCTGCCAGTATATTATTCCCCTTCCAATTCAGATGCAATCCGTCCTTCTTGTACAGGTCACTTCTACCCCAGAAGAGATTTCAAAGATCCAGAAATGTGAATCCTTCTTCCATACACCAGCTCCTCAGCCACACATTCATCTGCTCTATTCTCCTATTCCTATCCTCACTGTCTCATAGCACCGGAAGTAATCCAGATATTACTGTCCTCGAGGACCTCCTTTTTAAATTCTTGCCTAACTCTCTATATTCTCCCTTCAGAATCTCAACCTTTTCCCTTCCTATGTCATTAATTCCAATGTGTACAATGACCTCCTGCTGGTCACTCTCCCTTTGAGAACATTCTGCACCGTCTCAGATATCCTTGATCGTGGCATCAGGAAGGCAACGTACCATTCTGATTTTTCGCTGCTGGCCACAGAAACGTCTGTCTGTGCCTCTGACTAGAGACTCCCCTGTCACATGATCGATCATTTGGAACCTGACATACCCCTTATTACATTAGAGCCTGTCTTGATACCAGAAACTTGGCTGTTCGTGCTACATTCTCCTGAGAGTCCATCACCCCCAACGTTTTCCAAAACAGCATACTTGATTGAAATGGGGATAGCCACAGAAGACTCCTGCACTACTTGCCTACCCCTCCTACCTTTCCTGGAGTTAACCATCCACCTGATTGTATCTGTGGCTTTTCTCCCTTCCCATAAGTGTCATCCATCACACCGCCTAACTCTTGTAAATTCCTCATTGCCTCTAACTGCCATTCCAGCCGATCAATACGATATGATAGGATTAGCAACCAAAGACACTTACCACAGACATAATCCTCAGTAACAAGAAAACTCTCCCTCAACTTGTAATCAGGATCTTCAATCATATTTACACTTCAAGGTGATGAAGCTAATTGTAGTAGATTTACTTTCACTTTGAGGAGAAAGCACAGCGTGACCAAGGAACATGAGACTGTCCTCTCTGTATAGTTCCTTATTCTAACCAGCATCTTATTTACCAATTTTTAAACCATGAGGAGAGCTCCAAGCTGGAGAAAGTTTGATTCAGGGTTTGAAGAGTCAAATAAAGTGCATGTCAAAGTTCTTTATATTCAGTTTCAGAAACAACTTGCTTCATGTAACTGGAGTCATCTCACTCCTAAGTAATTTATGTTGAATTTACAGCACAGAAGCAGGTCCAATTAGGTCAGGTTTGTTCAAGTTTCACTCCAGATGTGAATCAAGCTAATATTTTAATGCAGGATTGATATAAAGCTAGACATTTGAAGGTGCTGTCATTTAGGCGCGATATTAACTGAGGCTGCATCTTCCCAAATTAGTTGTATGTGAAAACTCTCAGAACATGACTTTAAAAGGACAGGAATATCTGCTGGCAATTGTTCATCATAAAAAAGACTCTCTGGTCATTGCATTTGGAAGCTTGCTGTGTGCAAGCATTCAATATTACAGCAATGGACTGCACTTTGATAGTACCATATGTCATTGGCTGCAAAGTGCTTTAGGACATCCTATAGTTTTAACTCCATAGAAATAAAGATTTAAGTTGGTGAACAGGATTACAGTACAAATAAGATGGATTCCGAACACTTTGTTAAACATAAGGAAGTCAGATGAAAGTTGGACAGAAACTTCCTGGCAGATTAATGTCCTACTTTGTGTGAAAGAGAATCTTTGCCTTTGCATCACAGTCCATGAGGTTTCAGTCGAACTAGAATTATCCTTGGTGCTGTTGAGATGGGAGGGGAGAAGCTTCAGTCAAACTGACCATCCTGATAGTCACCAGTGATGACTGCTTAAGAATAAAACTGAAAGAATTGCGGATACTGTAAATCAGTGAAAAGCATAGAAATTGCTGTAAAAGCTCAGCAGGTCTGGCAGCATCTGTGGAGAGAAATCAGAGTTAACGTTTCAGGTCGAGTGAAATCCTGAGGAAGGATTGCTTGACCCGAAACATTAACTCTGATTTCTCTCCCCAGATACTGCCAGACCTGCTGAGCTTTTACAGCAATTTCTATTAGGAATGGTTGCATTGATTATCTTAAATGAATAAAATGGTGCTCAGATCTGGAACCCTTCATTGTCTTATCAGCTCACCCACCAGGCTTACACTGAGATGGGGCATTGATGCTGTTCGGACCCAGAGACAGTGTCCTTGGGAAGAGGTCAGAAAAATGAAATGAACAGGAGTGAATTAGGGATCATTCCTCTGGAGCTATCTGCTATTGTACAGCCTGAAAGGTCAGTGAGAGAAGTTCCAATGGAGGCAATTGATGATGCTTGAGGAAAATTGCCGGGTTTGCGGAAGAGCTGAGGAGTGGGATTAATTTGCTGTTTCAAAGATCAGGCTGGTTCTGTGCTGCACCATTCTGTTATATCCTCATTGCTACTGTTTGCTGCACTGAGTTAAACAAATAGCTGGTTGCAGAATATCGCAGTCATTATATTCATTTAATTTCTCCCAATTATGAATTATGGCATCGGGACTTTCCTTTCAATTAAATTCTTTCTGAGTGCAGTAATGCAGGTTAATATGAAGGCCATTAAAATGAATTAGTATAGAATGTGGCACTTACTAAATTATATCTGAGAAAATCATCAGTTCCTTTATTGATGAAGGTTTACCAGACGGACTAATATTTATTGTTTTGTTTTATTCCTATCTCGTGTCAGTGAATCGTTCCACAAATTCTGCTTGTATTTTGTTCAAGGTGCAGTTATGACATTGTGTGGAGGTGCCGGTGTTGGGCTGGGATTGACAAGGACAGAAGTCACATGACATCAGGTTATAGTCCAACAGATTTATTTGAAATCACAAGCAGAATTTAAAATAAACCTGTTGGAGTATAACCTGATGCTGTGTTCCTTCTGACACAGTTTTGACATTATCATTTAACACTGTCTGCTTCCACCTCCATTGTGTTACTGAACTCTATAGTCGTCTCATTCATCTGCCGAATCCTTCATCCACACTTTTGTGACCTTCAGACTTAACAATTCCAACACTGTCCTAGCCAACCTCCCACATTCTACCCTCAGTAAATTTGGGATCTTCCAAAACCCTGCTGCAATCGTAATTCTAACTTGGATCAATTCCCTTTCATCCATCAACTCTGTGCTCACGGAGCTCGACTGGTTAACAATGAATCAACATGTCAATTTAAAACTTCTCATCCTTGTTTTCAAATGCCTCTTTAGCCTTGCCCCTCCCTGTTTGTGTCAATGTCTGGAAACCCAAAGCTCTCTGAGAGACCAGTACTCTATTCTTGTTTCTTGAACATCCTTGATTTCGGGGGAGTGCCTCCAGCTGAGTTTATTCTCTCCCTATTCCCCTCTGCTTCTTCACTTCACTTTCCATCTTGAATATATATATCTTTTAAAAACCCTCATTTACTCTAATAGCACTGTTATTTGGCATCAGGTTTTGAAGGCTATGGAGGATTTTAGGATGTTTTCTTACTCGTTCTGATCCATTTTGCCTTTGAATGTGTAAACTGATAGCGCTTTGAATCAGGAAGTCATGAGTTCAAATCCCACTCATGGCCACGGTCCTCAGTGAGGTACAGGGGAGGTTCTGCACTGTTGTATGTTTCTTTTGAACAAAATGATGATCTGAGATCCTCTCAGGTGGATATAAAACAAACTCACCGTGTTATTTCAAAGACAAACTGAGAGAATTTTCCCTTTACTAAGTGAGTGGTTTGGTTTTATTAAAATTGCACAGGACACTCCCACAAGCACAAATTGGCTGCTGAATCTGAATGATAATGCTTATGAGAATGGGAATATTAGTGATGAAATGAGAATTTTTCCAGCATTTAACACAAAAACATCAGCAAAAGCAATTTACTAACAGGTAAAGCCCGAAATGAATATCGCTCCTCGTGTTTTCAGTGTTGTGTTTTCGGCTCAAACCTACTTTAAAACATAATTAATGTTTAGCAACAGTCATGACCAGCGTCACAAACTGGATCACTCAATCCTTCACCACATAAAAGACAGTTAACTGCCTTGTAACCATGACAACACCCCTTTCAGCTTCGGTTGCCAGTGCAGCCGTGATTTTCCAGAAACTGCATCGCTTATAAATAGTTTCTGCATTCGCTTATTTCTAAGTGTGTCATATTGACAAGTATTCAGTAAACCAGCACACTCTGAAACATTTGTAATGTCTCAGTTCAGTCCCCGAACAGCTGAATCACTCGGTCACAATAGCCTCACTTCTGCTGGCAGTAAAGTAATTAACTCTTTCATCTCAAGATTGTCCGGACATTACAATTGTTTAACAATTCTGAAGTTATTCCCATCCACAAATATAAGGGTCTTGTTCCCAAATCAGCTTTCCATCTGGTTCTCGGTTAAACGGTGTGGAGGTGCCGGTGTTGGACTGGGGTGGACAAAGTCAGAACTCACACCACACCACGTTCTAGTCCAAAAGGTCTATTTGAAACCACAAGCTTTCAGAGTGCTGCTCCTTCTTCAGAGGCTATGCTCCAAAAGCTTGTGATTTCAAATAGACCTGTTGTACCGTAATCTGTTAATTGAAGCAGTGTTTGATTGTATTTTATTTCAAATGTAGTTTGCTTTTTTAAATTTACCTCATGAAATAGCTTATTGTCACCCAAAGAAGCCATTCAGCCCATTACTCGCCTGTGCCAGCTCTTTGGGAGAGCTATCCAATTTGCCCGAGTACCCTGCTCTTTTCCTCCATTCCTGCACATTTCTAACTTTCACAATTCTATCCAATTGCCAGTTTAAAGTCATTATTCTCCACCGTTTCAGGCTGTGCATTCTGGGATTATAATAAATAGTTGCGCATAAAAACAACTTTGTCTCTGCTCTGGTTCTTTCACTCATGTTTTGTGCTCTGCTTACTGACCCTCCTGGATTAGTGGTGCTGGAAGAGCACAGTTGGATGCTGCCTGAACTGCTGTGCTCTTCCACCACCACTAATCCAGTATTTGATTTTCAGCATCTGCAGTCATTGTTTTTACCTTACTGACCCTCCTGTCAGTGGAAATACTTTCTCCTCATTTAACTACTACATTTCAAATAAAGTAGGTGTGTGCCCTATTCAGAATGGTGCAAGGTCACGGGGTTCAAGAAGGTCTACATTTGACCCCAAAGCTAAATGTCTTCACAGTGCATTTGGAACCCACCATGTGCCTTTTAACGTTGAGGCTGATTCTGTCAAGTAACATTTTGCAATCTTGCACTTTCCAGCTTTTACTCAAGTGAAGCTGATTGCTGTTGTGGTGGATACTCTTGGGATAGTGAGAGGGGTGAACCAGCAGCAAGTGCAGACACGATCATGTTGCAGGAAAGTTGTGCCGGGAATTGGTGACTCTCAGAGCGAGTGAGAGGGAGAGCTGTGCAGATGGCCATGTAAATGCAATGGTCTTTGGAGAGCTATTACTGAGACTGATCCCAGTCAGAGGCAATTTTAATGAAGTGGAAATTTTACAATGGTAGCATTAAGGTCCATTTAGGTTTTAAGGAGGATTTCCCATGTTTAACGTTGATTTCCTAATGGTTGTATCACTTATCCTGGGATTTCGATAATCTCTTTAAGTGATAATAGCTTTCAAAGTTCAACTTTAACAAAGAAAATCTTCCATCAAGTTCAGAGCAGAGTGATTAAAGAGAAAACATATCTCTCTGCAGGGATTCAGTTGATGATTGGCTCTGACCTCCACACACCATCACGTTCATGAACTCAAGCCCTTGGCCGAAGATCAAGGTCAACTCAAACTCAACCTTGATCACAATTTGCTTTGACACCCCTGGGCAAAGGAGGAAGAAAAATTAGTTGTAGTTGCTGCTTTTGATTACAGTAGTGTGTACTGTCTACCTGATATAGTAACTCGCCAAACCTCCCTTCAACAGCACCTTCCGAACCCACCACCCAGAAGGACAAGAACAGCACCGTCTGCAACATCCCCTCCAGGTCACACAAGACCCTTGACTTTGAAATATATCGCTGTTACTTCACTGTGCTGGGTCATCACCTTGGAGCTGCCTCCTCACTAACAGCCCTGGGTGTCCCTATCCCCAAGGATTACAACAGCAATTCAGGGAGACAGCCCATCGTCACCTTCCCCAGTATGGTTAGTCATGATTAATAAATTCTGACCAAGCCAATGATTCTCACATTCCAAGAAAGAATTTTTAAAGATCATAAATACAGAGTGAGAATATGCCTAACTCCACTGTGATGCCCTCCACAGATGAATAGACACCAAATCCATATCTGGATGGGGTGGAGATAGTGACAGATACTTCTAAAACAAGCAATCCAAACTTTCAAGAGCAAAAGGGAAAGGCTTAACAAACAGAATAGCTCATTTATAAAGCTATTTTAGAGATAGAGTTTGAACAGCTCGATGAGCTGCATTTCCAACACCCTCCAGCCTGGAAGGAACTGACTTGTCAACATCTGGCACGGAGATTAAAGAGAAATATTTGTGACAAACCATCACCCAATCCCGGTTTTAATTAATCGTGAGTTGATTAACAGAAAGTAGCTTTTCTCTTGTCTAAATACAATGTGACCTTTCAAATAATTTCAACATCATGGCGAGTTTATCTATAAAGCAGATCACTGAACGTGACTATCAGCTCACTGCTGTGGATAGCACACTTCTGAAGAACTCGATGCATCAACCCTGGGATGACATTCTCAGCTATTTAATATTTATACATTAACCTTTCTGCTCTGATCCCTCCAGGCTTGCTGAGAAAATTTCAGTTGATATTTCTGAGGGCAGTGCTTCTCATATCCTGCTGAAAACTATGTGCTTTCACACATCTGTCAAAATCTTGGTGCAAGCTATTGTATCTCCTTGTTGCTTATGTTCAGGTTGTGCAGCCGCGACATATATTGCCCAAAGAAACAGACCCAGGTACAATCCCCAGGTTGCAGTGAATTAACAGCACTCCAGTGTGATAACAGTAAGACAATAGCAACTGGCCTCAGCACCCTGTGGTATTGTGAGAGTTAGGTACTGATAATTTTGGGGTAATATGCCAACCTTTCTATTTTTGACTAGAACCCATGACCCCACTGGAAGTTGATGTGTTCTTTAACAACAAAAATGTTAAGTCCTGCATTTCTGCTGTGTCCCTCAAATCTTTGGAATGTCCCAAATTGCTTTACAATCAATCAAACAATTCACACAGCAAGATCCCACATTGAAATAAATGATTGTCATCTGTTTTAGTGACACCTACTGATCCAATGAACAGTATCAGATCATTATTGAACATTGGAGAGAGCAGACAGGACATTAGATTAATATTTCATTTGAAAGACAACATTATTGAGAGTGCAGTGTTGAACTAAGCTATTAGCTGAGAGTTGACTGCTTAAGACATGGGGCTCTCACCCTTCTGACTCCAAGACATCTGTACTACCAACTGAGCCACAGTCAAGCTGGAGAAGGTCAGATTCCCCACCCATCATCTTCATAAAATCATCGAATGATAAGGCAGAGTGTGATGGCATTTGGCCAATGGTGCCAGTGCTGTCTGTATGCTAAATTTAACAATGAATATCATTAAGAAACAAACCACCCAATATGAGGCTCATGAGATTAAGAGTTTCAGACTCATTATGGTCAAGTGTTGTATCAGTGTTGATCATCAGAGTTCACGCAAGAGAACCAGACAGCTTTAGAACTCTACCACAAAACACCAACAGGTTCTTGGGGAGAAGAGTTTGAAAATTGTGAGAAATAAAATGTGGTTGTTTGCCTAAATTTTAGAGTTGCTTCCTTTTACAAACAGGGAATGATGTGAATCAATACAGACACACAGAGCTGCTGGAACTAGCCCCAGCTCCACTGGAATAAAAGGATAAATTAAAGACACTTGACATCTCTTTCAATTCCAGTGCATTCCACTCAAAGGACAAGGGTTTCAACTGGGAGCCTATCAGTGTGTCTGTAAAGAAGGATATTACAACCCGAACCTTATCTCAACCAACGGCTTCAGCAGTAAGTATCCAATCCTCCACAAGAAACAGTTATGAAGATAAGAAAGCCAGGACTCAAGATGACTTATTGATCGTGTATAATCTGCCCTTGATCCAACTCATTTAATGTTCAGAAAGAATATTTTGCAAAGCTTCTTTTTAATCCCCAAAGGTAAATCAGGTAGACTCAAGAACATGTAACCTTTGACCAAATATCTCAATCAACATCTCAATGATGCCTGCTTCCTTCTGCTCACATTATTCCATTGAAAACGATACTCTTCTAATCTTGATCACATTCCTAATGAAAGAATTGTCCAGTTTTAAGTTCTATCCAATATTAACTACTTTTGCTGAGAGTGTATCTGACACACCCACTCTTTCACATTGGAATCTAACCCTAGTCTTGGTTAAGACTTGTCAACATAATCATTTTGACCTCTAGCTTGAATGGCTTTTTGGATCTGTTAAAGCTAAGCTATTTACAAAAGATAAATGTAGGGTAATCAAAATTGGGTATTAACAATGGACTTGAGTTAATTACGGGGTTTGGGACATGGGTAGATAGTTAGCTGTGATTCCCCCTCCCAGTCTGGCTTCCTGTAAGAGAGTGGGGTGAGTTTAAATTAAGATGAGCATTAAAAAATAACTTTCTGACTTTGTATATTTTCATGATTTGTGAATTTTGTCAATTTAATTTAATCCTGTCTATTTTAAAATAACTTGTATCTGGAGAAGGATTCACTGCTTAGGGCCAATCTGTACTGCAAGGTTCAGAGTTTCTCCTTTTGGTATGATTTCAGGGCAGGATGATAAACACATATCCTACTTCAGTCGCTATGCTGCTGGGGAGCCCCAGAGACTGTTTCAGTGTCTACCATGCAAGGAAGGTTGTGGCTCATGTGTTAGTGATGCTCCATGTCTCACCCAGGTGGATGGCCATTTAAGACTTGCTGTCCTTATCTTCCAAGCTTTTTGCATGCTATTGGTGTTCATCAGTATGGTCATAGTCTATCGCTTCAGAAAAAATAAGGTAAGTCACCCCGTCATCTGATTTAGGCATGTGTTATATGAGTGTGTATATTTTTGAGTCTGCACAGCTAAGAGCATTTGTATGTGTGTTGGTATGCATGTGTGTACATGAATGTATTTATAAGTGTTTGAATTTGTGTAAGCCTGTGTGGGTATCTCTGCTTGTCTGTGCACTTCAGTATATGTGTATATCTCTGTGTATGTCTCTGTGTGCAAACTTTTGTGTGTGTAGGGGTGTGTGTGTGGGTGTGTGCTTGTGTGGGTGTGTATGTGTGCATGTGTGCGTGTCTGTGTGTGTTTGTATAAGTGTGTCTGTGTGTCTGTGTCTGTTTGTGTAAGTGTGTGTGTGTCTGTGTGTGTCTATGTGTCTGGTATATATGTACTACAACATCATCAGGATTAAATGAGTCCAATATACATACTTAAAATGTGGAAAATACCCTAAAAGCTATTTTAAAAAATGCAATATTAAATGGTTGAAGTCATCATGAGTTTTAAGGATACATTTTGAGGAGTAGAAGCTAGAGAGTCAGTATGGTTTAGAGAAAGAATTTCTGACCATAAGATCTAAATAATTAATTAAAGGCAAGGCTGTCAAGGGGTAGTGAGAGCAGACTGTGTAACAAGGTGTACCATTTGAATTTGTTTTCAATGCTTTTTAAGGCAGCACATACCTGATCACAATAAGCTGCTGTGTATAAATAGATCTGCACCATCAAATCCTGGAGCCATACTCAAACTCACAGATGGCTGACATCGAATGTTTAGCTTTGGCAATCAAACAACACACGCAGTTAGGAAATGCAGTCCAGTCCCTGCGGCTTATTGGTTAATCGAGCTCCACTTAAAGGGAGATACTGAGTTATTTTTAAATCAACCTGTTCAGAAATGTTATGGCACACTTTTGGAGCAGGTGGGCTTGTAGCCAAGCCTCTTGCACACAGCAAGATCCCACAAGCAGCAATGTGATATTGATGAGATCTTCTGTTTTCTAGCTGTTTGAAATGATAGGTGTTGGCCTCAGTACCAGGAAGAATTCCCCTGTACTCCTCTGAATAGTCTTAAGGATCTTGTACCTGAGGGAACAGACAGGTTCAAATTCTAAACAGGACCTCCTAGAGTGCAGGACTCCCGCATTCCTGTACCGAGCACCTGCCTGGATGATGGAGTACCTGCCAAATCTCTGGAGTGAGAGCTGACTCCACGATTGACTCAAATGTGTGACTGACACCAGCAGCAACATATACTGCAGTTATTACTAATAGAGTTATACCCATTGTTGTCTGGCTCTGTAAAAGTCTTTGAAAATGTATCAAAGCATTCAAAAAGGAAAGTGTCTGATTCTCATGCAAGACTGATCCTGCTCTGTGTTAAATTAAGTGATCTCAGTCATGAGGGAAGTTAAGCCTCAGTTGGACTACAATTGGTGTCAGTAGGAGAGAATCAGTCAGGATTGTGCTTATGATTGCAAGGCAATGACTCCTACTGGAGATGGTAAGTGTGCATCCACCGGGTGACAAGATAATTAATCTTGTCTGTGATTAACTCTCCACCTCCTGTGCTTGCTCTTCCCCTGTCATCAAGTCACCCTACTGACATTTACTGATGAGACTCCTATGTAACGAATGCCTTTGAGGATAGTAACATCAGAGAATTCTCAGTGTTAGAAGAGGAAGGAGAACTGAACAGTGGTGAAAGGCTTAGCATCAGAGTGTAGACATTGGCATCAGGACCTTCAACAGAAACATCAGAGGTTTGAATGAATGATCAAACCAGGCACTATTTCAAAGAAAAGGAGGGAAGTTCTTTCCCAAGTCCTGCCAATATTTATCCCAGATCCAACTCCTGCAGACAGGTTATCTGTCTATTACCACATGGTTGTTTTTTTGTGGGATCTTACTTTGTGTAAGTTAACTGCTCCCACAACATCTACACTTCAGGAGGACTTCATTGGCAGGAAAGTGCTTTGGGACAACCTGAGATCACCAAGTGTGATCTAAGTACAAGATAATGTTTCTTCGCATTCATAAGCTTAGAAGAGTCGCAGTTCAGTTTGTACGTCTCGTTCTGATCATTACCATAAAACATTTAGAGAAAAAAGTGCACCATTCCAAAATTAGGACTATAGGGCACAGATTCAGAATGTGGCTAAATGAGTTTCCATCAGTTTTCTTAGTATTTTATAGTATTGTACAGACAGAATGCAAACTGACTACACAACAAACTGGTTGTCTACTTTGTAAATCCATTGAAAGTGGTGAAACATTCCACTGGTTTTATTTACACACTTTTATTTCCCTAATGACGTGTACATTTTAAGTTTTTATTGTAGTTTTGTAGGTTTTCTAAGCTCAGTGGACACTGGTCTAGAGGATGTGTTGGGCAGGGATTGGAAAGGAGCAGAATTGTTGTTTGAAATGTGAGAGCCACTTCTCAATATCACTCTGCTGAGAGACCTGATCTAGTCAGAAAATGTAAACCTTACTTTTCCTTCACAGCGAATCAGAGCATCAGGATTGCTCCTGTTGGAGACCATTCTGGGTGGATCCATCCTGCTGTATTTTCCAGTAAGTACTGAATTAGCTGCTTGGTCGGGAAGACAGACTTAAGAATCCACACCACTCAGGTATGGACAGCCCCTGTCCCAGGTACACCACACTGAGCAGCACCCTGTCCAGGTACCTAACCACTGGGCAATACCTTTCCCAGGGACGTAACCACTGGGCTAAACCTGTCCCAGGTACCCAAGCCCTGGCCAGCATCCCTCCCAGATACCCCAATGCTTGACAACAAATATCCCACATACCCCTCACCACTGCCCTAGATACCCCAGAACTAACAATAACTGTCACAGATACCAAACACTGAACAATTGTCTCAAATACCCCCACATCTGGGCAACACCTGTCCCAAATTCTACTCTTGCCTCTGCCCACAACCTTAAAATTCTGGGGAAATCCCATATGTCTGTGTTTGTGTTCCACTGCACTCTGAGGGGGTCAGGAACACCAATTTTAATTATAGGGTCGTACTGCAGAAGAGATCATTTAACCCATCATATGTATGCAAGCACTTTGTAAGAACCATCCAATTAATGCACTCTCCACAGTTTCCCTGTAACCCTCCAAATGTTCAAGTATGTATCAGATTCCTGCAATCTTCATGCACTCATACCAAAAATGCAAACAGGCAGGAAAATGAGCCTGTAAAAACTGTTGCCCTGTTTTCCCACCTTTGGCTAATGTCTCTTCAGCAGGAACTCTGAGTGACCCTGGTCCAGTCTGTTATTGACCATTTTTTGATCCTGAAAAACAGGCAGATTTCATCAAAGTGCATTGACAGTGTAATATTGAAGCCAGCAATTATGCTGCTGGTGAATCAGTGCCTCTGTGAGAGCTTTTCTTTGTAGATGGATGACAGATGGCTCATTCTAAATTTGGTAAGTGAATTTACATGTTTGACGCATCTAATGATAATTGCTCACTTTTGTCATCTCGTTCCTGATCAAGGATTAGTCATTTTTATTTTTAACTATTAAAGTTGTAATTCCAACAGTTCATGTTGAATTTGCCTTATGTTGGAATAATGGGAAGTTGGGCTGAGTGGTAATTGTATCTCTCTCCCTTTCTTCCAATTCATTTATGTTCTTTTTCTGAACACAATATTTTGATCTTCAAGTTATGACTGGGATATGCCATTATGTAGCATTATCATGTCAGGTGTAGTATAGGCTCAATGAAGAGTAAACCAGCCTCAATATTGTCCCAATAATGTTATGATTATTTTAAGCAAATGTAAACACAAGGCTTTTTCCTGTTATACTTGTGACTCTTGGTAAATTTAGCAATCATGGACAATTTTACCTTTAAATTATTCATTCAAACAGTCTTTCACTGCTTCATCATGATCTTTCATGTTCCTAAGTAGTTGAGCACACACCATTTCTACAGTTCTGCCTCACTCAAATTAAAATTGGTAATTTGGCAATGCAACAGATAGTGATTAACTTCCACACAAAACAACCTTTTACACAGTCAAAGGAGATATTGACACAGTCAAACAGAAAGGAGATGCTGAGTTCATTGAGAAATCTTGACGATGCTCTGATTATTGAACTCAAGTCTTCTTCCAGTTATTCTACCCAACAGAAACCACAATACCACATGAAGGACCCAAATTTCCAATCCCTTCAAAAGGAACAGAGAGTACATTTTTGAGTTGATTAATGAACCCACCACTTCAGTTTGCTCTGTAGAAAAACTCTATTGTCAGAGATTTGGGACATGTGGCACAGAATTTAAGTCTGACTGTGTTGTATGTTAATGAGACACTGTGTAGCAATCATCACAAGAAGTGGAGTGACATCAATTGAACCAACTCTCTCTTGCAGCCTCACAGCAAGATGAAGCCAGGTTAAGAAGTTTCTTAAATGGACGTCATGTTTCCTTACCTCAGCAGACTTTGTAATTATTCCATTAGCAGCACAGCAAGACCAAGAACATTATATAGAATCCCTACAGTGCAGAAAGAGGCCATTTGGCCCATCAAGTCTGCACCAATCCTCGAAAGAGTATCACAATCTGATTCAGGCCCCACCCTATCCCTGTAACCCTGCATTCCCCACAACTAATCCACCCAGTCCGCACATCTCTCAACACTACAAGGCAACTTAGCATGGCCAATCCACCTAATCTGCACATCTTTGCACTGTGGGAGGAAACCGGAGCACCCAGAGGAATCCATGCAAACACGAGGAGAATGTGCGAACTTCACACAGACAGTCACCCGAGGCTGAAACAAACTCGGGTCCCTGGTGCTGTGAGGCAGCAGTGCTAACCACTGAGCCACCGTGCCACCCTAATTATAAACTTGTGCAAGTCCAACAGTGGAAAGGAAGGTTTAATCTGTCAGACTAGAATTTGGATCCCAATAAAGAAGAAAAAAAATGCATTAAAAATCTTCTGCAAACTCAGGATATCTGAAAGTAACTTTATGGCCAGTGAAATGCTGCCACAGTTATAATGTAGGAAACAGAGCAGCCAATTGACCTGCAGCAAGGTCCAACAGACAGCAACACAATTACTATCATAACTTGTTTTTATTGACATTGGTTAGGGATGAATGTTGACCAAGGAAAGCAAAAACTCATCTGTTTTTCCCAACAATACCAAAGGACTTGTACATCCACCTGTGAGAGCAGATGGAGCCTCAGGGTAATCTTTAGTCTCCTGTGTGACTGTGCAGCACTCCGACAGCGCTGGGGGCATCAGCTCCAACTCTGTTCTTAAGTCTGGGGTGTAGGACTGAACTCAGGAGCTTGCTGAGCTGTGAAATGAAAGTGCTACTGCAATGTCCACCCTCTGCCTCCCCCCGCCCCCATTTACAACTTCAGTCAGGAGCACTTCCTCAATACAGCACAAATTCAGAAGCCGTTTCTAATGTGAAGCTTAAACAAAGGAAATAGAAGTAATTTAAAACAAATCAAAAGTGAAAATATTTCCACTTTTTGTTGGATAATTAAAAGTGAGCTTTTCGATCCAATTTTGTTTGAAAGTGCACACTGTTGTTGTACCATTTCTGGTCTGTTGAGTGTCCCTGCTGCTCAGACAGCACCAGGAATACCCTGAGACCCCACCTCGACTCGGGAAGGTGCTGATTTTTAAAGGGCACACTTCGGGCCATCCTTCATTACTGCATCCAAGTGACCAATCTAAAGTGGTGGTGGTATTATAAAATGCAATGGTTCTGAAAGAGTGAACACTGGGTGGATCTAGTGCTATCTCAATCAAATGATATCACATTTTTTTTGGGTGGAGGACGAGACAGACCTGGCACCTGATAGTCTTTAGAATTCTGCCTAATTAATCAATTTAACTTCTACTTATTGCTATTGTGCAAGAACAAATGTCTTGTGTATTACATGTGCCTCTCCTTGTGAAGACTCACTCTCCTGGACCAATGCTAATTAGACACGCCCTTAGATTCAGCGTAATGTGAAGGATAGTGGCAGTGCGATAGTGTTTTTACCTCTGAGTCAGATACCTGGGTTCAAGTCGAACCTGCCCCTGAGTCTTTAAACAATGTTTCTGAGTAGTTTGCTTAGAAAAAGGCTAATTTTAAAATAAACTATATCTTGTGCCAGACAAGTGTATCTTCTCATTAAGGGTCCATCGTAGTTTATCCTCTACCAACACTAATTAGTCAGGCCCTTAGATTCAGCATAGTGGCACTGTGGTAGTGTCCCTACCTTTGAGCCAGGAGACCCAAGTTCATGGCCCACCTGCTCCAAAGGTGTGTCATAACATTTCTGAACAGATTGGTTCAAAATGTCTCTATGAAGGATTCTGTGTTTCTGATGCTGAGAAACACTGTGTGGGGAGGAGTAGAAAGATCCGAGACCCTCTCATGGCTCTGGCCTCTGGATTTGGCCAAGGTGGTCACTAACAGTTCAGGCAGTGGGCTGTGGAGGGTCTTGGTGCAGCCAGTGGCTTGCATCTCTTCAGCGGCTACTCCTGCACTTGGCGAGAGTGCATGCATTGTCCATTGGTATACTTCAGGCCTTCCATGACCAGTGGGCACCACAGGGGCTAGAGATGCTTCACCTTCCCTCCCCCCCAAGAAACATAATATTGTAAATACATTTGATAAGTTTCATTTGTTATTTCATTTTAGTTGCGATGCCCTTTAGTCAATTCTAATTTGGTTTAATTTGATTGATTGTTTGTCAAAAACATTAGAAAGGAGAATTGGTGGAAACACTGTAACCCCAAACGCCAGTGATTGAAAACACAAATGTGTGAAAAATGGGATAAGTCAACCAGGGATGAGAAGGATCGCAGACAGGTAGATTCTGTCCTCATCAACATGAAGACTCCTCCGTTGGGCAGTAATAATTCCCTAGACGCTGTGGCCATGTTTAGGATAGTGTTCAGGATATGTAGGTTAGGTGCATTAGTCAGGGGTAAATGTAGAGTTAAAGGGTAAGGGAATAGGTCTGGGTGGGTGAATCTTCGGAGGGTCAGTGTGCACCTGTTGGGCCAAAGGGCTTGTTTCCACACTGCAGGGATTCTTTGAAAACTTATGTATAAGCTGCTCACTCCGCACAGAGCTACAAAAGCTCTCTGTCTGTGCAGCCCCTTCACAGGCACATCTCCCACATTGGGAGAAAGGACACTCCCTGGGATTTAATTGAATTGACTTGGCTGCTCCTTCACTAGTATAGCACTGTTAATGTCACATTGTGGACTTTAAAATACAGTAAAAGAGGTGCTATAGAATGCACAGAAGAAGGATTGGAAGACAAGCAATGTTCCATCACAATATCAGTGTACATTTCCTCTTACACCAAGGGCAGTGAACAGGATCCTAGCATTTAATGAGCATTTCAACAGAAATTCGTTAACCTTTTGTTTAATTCATTCAGGGATCTGGGTGTCATTGGCTAGACCAGCATTTATTGTCCAATCAAATTGTCTTTGATAAGGTGGTGGTGAGCTGCTGTCAGCAGCTCAATGGGTGAGGGTGGGAGGATAGATAACCCCACAGTGCAAATAGGAAGGGACTTGAAGGATTTTGACCCAGTGACAAGCTTTAGGGAGTTGGGAGGGGAGTGACTCACTACAAACCTGGGCATCTACCCAATTATTAAATCAATGTTAAAGTCTGCCTGTCTTTTTGTTCATCCAACAGGTATTTATCCTATACTTTCAACCCAGTGTTTTCCGATGTGTTCTTCTGCGATGGGTGCGAACACTGGGATTTGCCATCATCTATGGAACAGTAACATTGAAGATTTACAGGTACCTTAGGCACAGAGTGACTGGGAATCACCAAGCTCACTTCTCCTTTACTGGTCAGGTTTCATCACCTGATCATCGTGTTGGACAGATGTTGCATCCTTGAGGTGGATCTGAGTATCTTCCATTTATAAATGAGTCTGTGTGGGAGTACTTTCATTGGAAGAAGTTATATGAAGAATAGAACATAGGCTGAGTCTATTAATAAACAATGGTTCCTCTGATAATACCATTGGCTACACAAGGCTCCTATCACTGTTCCCATGATAAAAACCATGTTCACTTTAATCACATCTTCCTGCCAGCAGAGGTAATGTACTGCTGCCAAAAGTGCTGGAGTCTCATTACAGTTTACTTACATGATGAGTTTACATAAGCAATTTCCATTATAAATATGGACATGGGAATTTATAATGGAAATATAAAATTAAGGGCTAAAGATCCCATTATAGAATAGACGTTGTATTATGTTTATTATTTCTGGTCTAATTATTTTCCCACCTCTAAAAGTAGCTAGTATTCCCTAAACAGAGATCTGGTTAGCCCTAGTTATAGCCAAACCATTTAAGTAATTTCTCTGAAATCTATATTTCTGTTTGGATCAGGAGAAGCTAATTGTCAGCACTTGTCCTTGAAGGCCATTCAGGAGAAAAGCAACAAATTCACTGCAGTTGACTGAAAGTATGTTTCGGAACTGGGAATAGAATGCAGTGTTGTCATTCCTCAGTTAGTGCTGTTTAATTATTTATTCAGCAATTTGCTTTAGACCTGAGCCTTTTACCAGGGCTTTTGAAAAGAGTACAGTTTCAGTTAGATCACTTTACTTTTTAACTGTGCTAGCCTTCGATCAGCCTGTGAGTTACATTTGTAACTAACTGTGATGTACATAATCTCGAGCCTATTTCTGTGAAACCAATCTCAGCTTGCTTACTTGAAGAACCAAGTTTTGCCTGCTGTCTACTGTTAGAAATTTTAATACCTGGTTCCTCGTGACCAGTTTCAAGTTTAAGCCACACATCGTCTCTCTGTCCTTCCATTAGGAAGAGAAGGAGGCCATTCAGCCCACGATCCTAGTCTGTTATTCCATTAGAGTTTGCCTGATTTGTATCTTAATTCCATCTGCTCACAATGGTTTCTCAAATCCAAACACAGTTCTTAACAAAACTCTTGAAATCTCTGTTTTGAAATTGTCAATTGACCCTGAACCTTAACAGATTTTTGGAGGAGAGCCCAGATTTCTACACTGCCTTGTGTAAAGATCCAATTTCTGACATCATTCCTTGAATCACTCAGCTCTAGACCCACAAGAGGAAACATCCTTTCCACATTCACCTTGATAATATCATTTGGAACTTTACAAATTTCAATTGAGTTACCCTTTACTTTCCTAAAGCCCAGTTTGTCTAATCTACCCTAACATGACGTACTCGATCCATGAATCAACCTAGTAAACCTCCTCTGAACCACCCCCAACACTTTTACATTGTTCCTTTTAGCTGTTGAGTTGCGGTCTCACCAACCCTGTCTAATTGAAGCATCCTTCCTTCAATATTCAGTTGCTCTTGTAATAAAAGTTAGCATCCCGTTAACATTTCTGATTATGCACTGTACCTGTATAAACTGTTTGTAGGTCAGGCACTAGCACATCTTGAAATTCTGCAGTCACACTCCATTTAATTAATTCTTCCTGCCAAAGGGAATAAGTACACATTTCACCACATTTTACTCCATCTGCCAGGTTTTTGCCTATTCACTCTACCTATCTATATCAGTCTGCAAATTCCTTATGGCCTCTTCGTAACATACATTCCTGTATATCTTTTTGTCATCTGAAAATTTAGCTAGCATGGATTTGCATCCCTCAATGGAAGTCATGGTATAAATGGTAAAAGTTGAGGTTCCAGCACAGACCCTAGTGAGAACCCACTTTTCATAATTGTCAATCAAAAAAAATCCTTTTACACAAACTTACTGTTTACTGCCAGCAGTCAATTTTCAATCCATGCTAGTATGTTACCTTTATACCTTGAGGTCCTATTTTACACAATAACATTTTATGTGGCATCTTGTTAAATGCCTTCTAGAAATCCCAGTGTGATTTCTTTTTCCAACAGGCTCCCCCAGTACCTACCATGCAAGTTGCTTCTCACCAGCTTAGGTGTGAGTGAATGAATATGCAGCAATGGCAACCATAACCAAACAGCCAATCAACAAGGCTCACATGACCAATGATCATTTACGCAAAGTGCAATCAGTTTACATTCTTGTACATTTTCTGTTAATCTCTCTGTTGTATATCTGTTGTGTATTTGCTGTGTATCTGTTATGTATCTGTTGTGTATCTGCTGTCTATCAGTTGTCAATCAGTTGTCAATCAGTTGTCAATCAGTAGTCTATCAGTAGTCTATCAGTAGTCTATCAGTTGTCTATCAGTTGTCTATCAGTTGTCTATCTGTAGTCTATCAGTTGTCTATCAGTTGTCTATCAGTTGTCTATCAGTTGTCTATCTGTTGCATATCTGTTGTCTATCTGTAGCATATCTGTAGTCGATCTGTGGCATATCTGTAGCATATCTGTAGCATATCTGTAGTCGATCTGTAGTCGATCAGTTGCATATCTGTAGTCTATCTGTAGTCTATCTGCAGTCTATCTGCAGTCTATCTGCAGTCTATCTGTTGTCTATCTGTTGTCTATCTGTAGTCTATCTGTTGCATATCTGCAGTCTATCTGTTGCATATCTGCAGTCTATCTGTTGCATATCTGTAGTCTATCCGTTGTCTATTTGTAGTCTATCAGTTGTCTATCTGTAGTCTATGTATTGTCTATCTGTTGTCTATTTGTAGTCTATCTGTTGTCTATTTGTAGTCTATCAGTTGTCTATCTGTAGTCTATCTATTGTCTATCAGTTCTCTATCTGCAGTCTATCTGCAGTCTATCTGCAGTCTATGTATTGTCTATCTGTAGTCTATGTATTGTCTATCTGTTGTCTATTTGTAGTCTATCTGTTGTCTATTTGTAGTCTATCTGTTGTCTATTTGTAGTCTATCAGTTGTCTATCTGTAGTCTATCTATTGTCTATCAGTTGTCTGTCTGTAGTCTATCTGTTGCATATCTGCAGTCTATCTGCAGTCTATCTGCAGTCTATCTGTTGTCTATCTGTTGTCTATCTGTTGTCTATCTGTTGTCTATCAGTTGTCTATCTGTAGTCTATGTATTGTCTATCTGTTGTCTATTTGTAGTCTATCAGTTGTCTATCTGTTGTCTATTTGTAGTCTATCAGTTGTCTATCTGTAGTCTATGTATTGTCTATCTGTAGTCTATGTATTGTCTATCTGTTGTCTATTTGTAGTCTATCAGTTCTCTATCTGCAGTCTATCTGCAGTCTATCTGTAGTCTATGTATTGTCTATCTGTAGTCTATGTATTGTCTATCTGTTGTCTATCAGTTGTCTATCTGTAGTCTATCTGTAGTCTATGTGTTGTCTATCTGCAGTCTATCTGCAGTCTATCTGCAGTCTATCTGCAGTCTATCTGCAGTCTATCCGTAGTCTATGTATTGTCTATCTGTAGTCTATGTATTGTCTATCTGTTGTCTATTTGTAGTCTATCAGTTGTCTATCTGTAGTCTATGTATTGTCTATCTGTAGTCTATGTATTGTCTATCTGTAGTCTATGTATTGTCTATCTGTTGTCTATTTGTAGTCTATCAGTTCTCTATCTGCAGTCTATCTGCAGTCTATCTGCAGTCTATGTATTGTCTATCTGTAGTCTATGTATTGTCTATCTGTTGTCTATTTGTAGTCTATCAGTTGTCTATCTGTAGTCTATGTATTGTCTATCTGTAGTCTATGTATTGTCTATCTGTAGTCTATGTATTGTCTATCTGTTGTCTATTTGTAGTCTATCTGTTGTCTATTTGTAGTCTATCAGTTGTCTATCTGTAGTCTATCTATTGTCTATCAGTTCTCTATCTGCAGTCTATCTGCAGTCTATCTGCAGTCTATCTGCAGTCTATGTATTGTCTATCTGTAGTCTATGTATTGTCTATCTGTTGTCTATTTGTAGTCTATCAGTTGTCTATCTGTAGTCTATCTATTGTCTATCAGTTGTCTGTCTGTAGTCTATCTGTTGCATATCTGCAGTCTATCTGTTGTCTATCTGTTGTCTATCTGTTGTCTATCTGTTGTCTATCTGTTGTCTATCAGTTGTCTATCTGTAGTCTATGTATTGTCTATCTGTTGTCTATTTGTAGTCTATCAGTTGTCTATCTGTAGTCTATGTATTGTCTATCTGTAGTCTATGTATTGTCTATCTGTTGTCTATTTGTAGTCTATCTATTCTCTATCTGCAGTCTATCTGCAGTCTATCTGTAGTCTATGTATTGTCTATCTGTAGTCTATGTATTGTCTATCAGTTGTCTATCAGTTGTCTATCTGTAGTCTATCTGTAGTCTATGTATTGTCTATCTGTTGTCTATTTGTAGTCTATCAGTTGTCTATCTGTAGTCTATGTATTGTCTATCTGTAGTCTATGTATTGTCTATCTGTAGTCTATGTATTGTCTATCTGTTGTCTATTTGTAGTCTATCAGTTCTCTATCTGCAGTCTATCTGCAGTCTATCTGCAGTCTATCTGTAGTCTATGTATTGTCTATCTGTAGTCTATGTATTGTCTATCTGTTGTCTATCTGTAGTCTATCTGTAGTCTTTGTGTTGTCTATCTGCAGTCTATCTGCAGTCTATCTGCAGTCTATCCGTAGTCTATGTATTGTCTATCTGTAGTCTATGTATTGTCTATCAGTTGTCTATCAGTTGTCTATCTGTAGTCTATCTGTAGTCTATGTATTGTCTATCTGTTGTCTATTTGTAGTCTATCAGTTGTCTATCTGTAGTCTATGTATTGTCTATCTGTAGTCTATGTATTGTCTATCTGTTGTCTATTTGTAGTCTATCAGTTCTCTATCTGCAGTCTATCTGCAGTCTATCTGCAGTCTATCTGTAGTCTATGTATTGTCTATCTGTAGTCTATGTATTGTCTATCAGTTGTCTATCAGTTGTCTATCTGTAGTCTATCTGTAGTCTATCTGTAGTCTATCTGTAGTCTATGTGTTGTCTATCTGCAGTCTATCTGCAGTCTATCTGCAGTCTATCTGTAGTCTATGTATTGTCTGTCTGTAGTCTATGTATTGTCTATCAGTTGTCTATCAGTTGTCTATCTGTAGTCTATCTGTAGTCTATGTATTGTCTATCTGTTGTCTATTTGTAGTCTATCAGTTGTCTATCTGTAGTCTATGTATTGTCTATCTGTAGTCTATGTATTGTCTATCTGTTGTCTATTTGTAGTCTATCAGTTGTCTATCTGTAGTCTATGTATTGTCTATCTGTAGTCTATGTATTGTCTATCTGCAGTCTATCTGCAGTCTATCTGCAGTCTATCTGCAGTCTATCAGTTGTCTATCTGTAGTCTATGTATTGTCTATCTGTTGTCTATTTGTAGTCTATCTGTTGTCTATTTGTAGTCTATCTGTTGTCTATTTGTAGTCTATCTGTTGTCTATTTGTAGTCTATCAGTTGTCTATCTGTAGTCTATCTATTGTCTATCAGTTGTCTGTCTGTAGTCTATCTGTTGCATATCTGCAGTCTATCTGCAGTCTATCTGTAGTCTATGTATTGTCTATCAGTTGTCTATTTGTAGTCTATCAGTTCTCTATCTGCAGTCTATCTGCAGTCTATCTGCAGTCTATCTGTAGTCTATGTATTGTCTATCTGTAGTCTATGTATTGTCTATCTGTAGTCTATGTATTGTCTATCTGTTGTCTATCAGTTGTCTATCTGTAGTCTATCTGTAGTCTATCTGTAGTCTATGTGTTGTCTATCTGCAGTCTATCTGCAGTCTATCTGCAGTCTATCTGTAGTCTATGTATTGTCTATCTGTTGTCTATTTGTAGTCTATCAGTTGTCTATCTGTAGTCTATCTGCAGTCTATATATTGGCTATCTGTTGTCTATTTGTAGTCTATCAGTTGTCTATCTGTAGTCTATGTATTGTCTATCTGTAGTCTATGTATTGTCTATCTGTTGTCTATTTGTAGTCTATCAGTTGTCTATCTGTAGTCTATCTATTGTCTATCAGTTGTCTATCTGTAGTCTATGTATTGTCTATCTGTAGTCTATGTATTGTCTATCAGTTGTCTATCAGTTGTCTATCTGTAGTCTATCTGTAGTCTATCTATTGTCTATCAGTTGTCTGTCTGTAGTCTATCTGCAGTCTATCTGCAGTCTATCTGTAATCTATGTATTGTCTATCTGTTGTCTATTTGTAGTCTATCAGTTGTCTATCTGTAGTCTATCTATTGTCTATCAGTTGTCTATCTGCAGTCTATCTGCAGTCTATCTGTAGTCTATGTATTGTCTATCTGTTGTCTATTTGTAGTCTATCTGTTGTCTATTTGTAGTCTATCAGTTGTCTATCTGTAGTCTATCTATTGTCTATCAGTTGTCTGTCTGTAGTCTATCTGTTGCGTATCTGCAGTCTATCTGCAGTCTATCTGCAGTCTATGTATTGTCTATCTGTTGTCTATTTGTAGTCTATCAGTTGTCTATCAGTTGTCTATCTGTAGTCTATCTGTAGTCTATGTATTGTCTATCTGTTGTCTATTTGTAGTCTATCTGTTGTCTATTTGTAGTCTATCAGTTGTCTATCTGTAGTCTATCTATTGTCTATCAGTTGTCTGTCTGTAGTCTATCTGTTGCATATCTGCAGTCTATCTGCAGTCTATCTGCAGTCTATCTGTAGTCTATGTATTGTCTATCTGTTGTCTATTTGTAGTCTATCAGTTGTCTATCAGTTGTCTATCAGTTGTCTATCTGTAGTCTATCTGTAGTCTATGTATTGTCTATCTGTTGTCTATTTGTAGTCTATCAGTTGTCTATCAGTTGTCTATCTGTAGTCTATCTGTTGCATATCTGCAGTCTATCTGTAATCTATGTATTGTCTATCTGTAATCTATGTATTGTCTATCTGTAATCAATGTATTGTCTATCTGTTGTCTATTTGTAGTCTATCAGTTGTCTATCTGTAGTCTATCTATTGTCTATCAGTTGTCTATCTGTAGTCTATCTGTTGCATATCTGAACTCTATCTGTAGTCTATCTGTTGCATATCTGTAGTCTATCTGTTGCATATCTGTAGTCTATCTGTAGTCTATCTGTAGTCTATGTATTGTCTATCAGTTGTCTATCAGTTGTCTATCTGTAGTCTATCTGTTGCATATCTGCAGTCTATCTGTAATCTATCTGTAGTCTATCTGGTGCATATCTGCAGTCTATCTGTTGCATATCTGTAGTCTATCAGTTGTCTATCAGTAGTCTATCAGTAGTCTATCTGTTGCATATCTGTAGTCTATCTGCAGTCTATCTGTAGTCTATCTGTTGCATATCTGTAGTCTATCTGCAGTCTATCTGCAGTCTATCTGTAGTCTATCTGTTGCATATCTGTAGTCTATCTGTAGTCTATGTATTGTCTATTTGTAGTCTATCTGTAGTCTATCAGTTGTCTATCAGTTGTCTATCAGTTGTCTATCAGTTGTCTATCAGTAGTCTATCAGTAGTCTATCAGTAGTCTATCTGCAGACTATCTGTTGCATATCTGTTGCATATCTGTTGTCTATCTGTAGTCTATCTGTAGTCTATTTGTAGTCTATCAGTTGTCAATCAGTTGTCTATCAGTTGTCTATCAGCTGTCTATCAGTTGTCTATCAGCTGTCTATCAGTAGTCTATCTGTAGTCTATCTGCAGTCTATCTGTAGTCTATCTGTTGCATATCTGTAGTCTATCAGTTGTCTATCAGTAATCTGTCAGTAGTCTATCTGTTGCATATCTGTAGTCTATCTGTTGCATATCTGTTGTCTATCTGTAGTCTATCTGTTGCATATCTGCAGTCTATCTGTTGCATATCTGTTGCATATCTGTTGTCTATCTGTAGTCTATCTGTTGCATATCTGTAGTCTATCAGTTGGTAATCTGTAGTCTATCAGTTGTCTATCAGTTGTCTATCAGTTGTCTATCAGTTGTCTATCTGTAGTCTATCTGTAGTCTATCTGTTGCATATCTGTTGCATATCTGTTGCATATCTGTTGTCTATCAGTTGTCTATCAGTTGTCTATCAGTTGTCTATCTGTCATCTATCTGTCATCTATCTGTCATCTATCTGTCGTCTATCTGTAGTCTATCTGTAGTCTATCAGTTGTCTACCAGTTGTCTATCTGCAGTCTATCTGTTGCATATCTGTTGCATATCTATTGCATATCTGTTGCATATCTGTTGTCTATCAGTTGTCTATCAGCTGTCTATCAGTAGTCTATCTGTTGCATATCTGTAGTCTATCTGCAGTCTATCTGTAGTCTATCTGTTGCATATCTGTAGTCTATCAGTTGGTAATCTGTAGTCTATCAGTTGTCTATCAGTTGTCTATCAGTTGTCTATCTGTAGTCTATCTGTAGTCTATCTGTAGTCTATCTGTAGTCTATCTGTTGCATATCTGTTGTCTATCTGTAGTCTATCTATTGTCTATCTGTAGTCTATCTGTAGTCAACCTATTGTCTATCTGTAGTCTATCTATTGTCGATCAGTTGTCTATCAGTTGTCTATCAGTTGTCTATCAGTTGTCTATCAGTTGTCTATCTGTAGTCTATCTGTAGTCTATCTGTAGTCTATCTGTAGTATATTTGTAGTCTATCTATAGCATATCTGCAGTCTATCTGTTGCATATCTGCAGTTTATTTGTTGCATATCTGTAGTCTATCTGTAGTCTATCTGTAGTCTCTCTGTAGTCTATCTGTAGTCTATCTATTGTCTATCAGTTGTCTATCTGAACTCTATCTGTAGTCTATCAGTAGTCTATCTGTTGCATATCTGTAGTCTATCTGCAGTCTATCTGTAGTCTATCTGTTGCATATCTGTAGTCTATCAGTTGGTAATCTGTAGTCTATCAGTTGTCTATCAGTTGTCTATCAGTTGTCTATCTGTAGTCTATCTGTAGTCTATCTGTAGTCTATCTGTAGTCTATCTGTTGCATATCTGTTGCATATCTGTTGTCTATCTGTAGTCTATCTATTGTCTATCTGTAGTCTATCTGTAGTCAACCTATTGTCTATCTGTAGTCTATCTATTGTCGATCAGTTGTCTATCAGTTGTCTATCAGTTGTCTATCTGTAGTCTATCTGTAGTATATCTGTAGTCTATCTATAGCATATCTGCAGTCTATCTGTTGCATATCTGCAGTTTATTTGTTGCATATCTGTAGTCTATCTGTAGTCTATCTGTAGTCTATCTGTAGTCTCTCTGTAGTCTATCTGTAGTCTATCTATTGTCTATCAGTTGTCTATCTGAACTCTATCTGTAGTCTATCTGTAGTGTATCTGTTGCATATCTGTAGTTGATCTGCAGTCTATCTGTAGTCTATCCGTTGCATATCTGTAGTCTATCTGTAGTCTATCTGTTGCATATCTGTAGTTGATCTGCAGTCTATCTGTAGTCTATCCGTTGCATATCTGTAGTCTATCTGTAGTCTATCTGTTGCATATCTGTTGTCTATCTGTTGTCTATCTGTTGTCTATCTGTTGTCTATCTGTTGTCTATTTGTAGTCTATCAGTTGTCTATCAGTTGTCTATCAGTTGTCTATCAGTTGTCTATCTGTAGTCTATCTGTAGTCTATCTGTAGTCTATCTGTTGCATATCTGTTGCATATCTGTTGTCTATCTGTAGTCTATCTATTGTCTATCTATAGTCTATCTGTAGTCAACCTATTGTCTATCTGTAGTCTATCTATTGTCGATCAGTTGTCTATCAGTTGTCTATCAGTTGTCTATCTGTAGTCTATCTGTAGTATATCTGTAGTCTATCTATAGCATATCTGCAGTCTATCTGTTGCATATCTGCAGTTTATTTGTTGCATATCTGTAGTCTATCTGTAGTCTATCTGTAGTCTCTCTGTAGTCTATCTGTAGTCTATCTATTGTCTATCAGTTGTCTATCTGAACTCTATCTGTAGTCTATCTGTAGTGTATCTGTTGCATATCTGTAGTTGATCTGCAGTCTATCTGTAGTCTATCCGTTGCATATCTGTAGTCTATCTGTAGTCTATCTGTTGCATATCTGTAGTTGATCTGCAGTCTATCTGTAGTCTATCCGTTGCATATCTGTAGTCTATCTGTAGTCTATCTGTTGCATATCTGTAGTCTATCTGTTGTCTATCTGTTGTCTATTTGTAGTCTATCAGTTGTCTATCAGTTGTCTATCTGTAGTCTATCTGTAGTCTATCTGTTGCATATCTGCAGTCTATCTGTTGCATATCTGTTGCATATCTGTTGCATATCTGTTGTCTATCTGTAGTCTATCTGTTGCATATCTGCAGTCTATCTGTTGCATATCTGTTGTCTATCTGTAGTCTATCTGTTGCATATCTGCAGTCTATCTGTTGCATATCTGTTGCATATCTGCAGTCTATCTGTTGCATATCTGCAGTCTATCTGTTGCATATCTGTAGTCTATCTGTAGTCTATCTGTAGTCTACCAGTTGTCTACCAGTTGTCTACCAGTTGTCTATCTGCAGTCTATCTGTTGCATATCTGTTGCATATCTGTTGCATATCTGTTGTCTATCTGTAGTCTATGTGTTGTCTATCTGTTGTCTATTTATAGTCTATTTGTAGTCTATCAGCTGTCTATCAGCTGTCTATCAGCTGTCTATCAGCTGTCTATCAGCTGTCTATCTGTAGTCTATCAGCTGTCTATCAGCTGTCTATCAGCTGTCTATCAGCTGTCTATCAGCTGTCTATCAGTTGTCTATCAGTTGTCTATCTGTTGCATATCTGCTGTCTATCTGTTGCATATCTGCTGTCTGTTGTCCATCAGTTGTATATCTATTGTATTTGTGTGTCCTTATGTCGTCTATCTGTTGTATATCTGTTGTATTTCTGAGTCTTTAAGTCGTCTATCTGTTGCCTATCTGTCCTATTTCTGTGTCTTTATGTTGTCTGTCTGTTGCAGATCTGTTGTGTACCTGTTGTCTATCTGTTATCTGTTGTATATCTTGACTATCTGTCATCTAGCTGTTGTCTATCTCTGTATATCTGTTGTCTTATCTGTTGTCTTATCTGTTGTCTTATCTGTTGTCTTATCTGTTGTCTTATCTGTTGTCTTATCTGTTGTCTTATCTGTTGTCTTATCTGTTGTCTTATCTGTTGTCTTGTCTGTTGTCTTGTCTGTTGCCTATCTGTTGTCTATCTGTTGCATATCTGCTGTCTGTTGTTCATCAGTTGTAAACCTATTGTATTTCTGTGTCTTTATGTTGTCTATCCGTTATCTATCTGTCCATCTCCTGGCGACCATAGAAAATGTCTGGGATCAGGTCAACATTCCCCTGGAAGCGGAGTTTAAGGAGGCGGAAGAGGGTGGGTTGCTGATAGATTTTGAAAAAAGTTTTTTTTATAGAATCCCTACAGTGTGTGGTAGCAGGCCCTTCGGCCCAACAAGTCCACAATGACCCTCTGAATTGTAACCCAGCCAGACCCATTCCAGTAGTCATAGAGGTACTTCATGTAAGTCCAAAACTAAGGGACATAAATATCAGTGATACATCGAATAAGGAACACAGGAGAAATATGTTGAACCAGGAAATAGTGAGGCTAGGGAATTCACCATCACAGAGAGTAGATGAGGTGAGTAGCGTTGGTACACATATGGGAAGCTAGATAGGAGAGAAAAAGGGCTAGAAAGATACATTGATATGGTTCGATGAAAAGAGGTGGGATGAGGAGATGTGTGTGGAGCATGCTGGAACACCAGCATGAACCATTTGAGCCAAATGGCCTGTTTCTCTGCAATTAAATCAATAATTCTAAGGATTAGTGTTAAACTATCATTCTACATATGGATCAAGATTCACTTGAAGTCCAAAAGTGTGATTGTGTGTGTGTGTGTGTGTGTGTGTGTGTGTGTGTTGCAATTTCAATGGAGTGCCAAACGTCAATGCGACATTCTGAGAGTTAATGAGTTCTCCATCAGTTCCAGAATGCAACTGAAACTTAAATAAATAAAACTACTTGGATATGACAACAGAATTTGCTGTAGCAGCAATAGCTAGCACATTATTCAGCATGTGGAATGTTACCTAGAAAATATTTTGGATTCCTGATTGAACAAAATACAACTATCTGCCATGAGGAATGAGAATAAGATGAGAATGTTGATAGAGCTACTCGTACCTGGTCTACTAATGATTATGAGCTAAATAACATTTCCCCAATTCACTTAGTACAGTCTTTCTTTATATTGAACTTATGAATAAATTAACTTCCAGAATTCTGTTGCTGGAAAACAGTTTGAGCTGGTTTCCTACGTTAAAGGTTCTACATAAATGATTATTTTTCTGTCCCCTCCAATTATATCTTTACCTCCTCCCTTTCCATTGCTGTATTTTTAATTTTTCTTATCTCTCCCTTTTACGCTCTTTACCCTCCTTTTTTTGTCTCTGATGTTTTATTCCAGAGTATTGAAGGTGTTCCTATCCCGAACTGCCCAGCGGGTACCCTACATGACATGCTGCAGGGTACTGAAAATGTTGGCTGTCATTGTGCTAATGGTCTGTTGGTTTCTCATTGCGTGGACGTTGGCTGCCTGGGAGAACATGGACAGGAAGATCCCACTGGTCATTCAGTCACAAACTCCAGATGGACAGTTCTTTAACATGTGCCAACTCGATCGGTGGGACTACATGATGGCCATTGGTAGCATTTACTGTTTTATTGTCTTGTGTTTATGAGTGTTTTTGGCAATTTCTAGGCACACTATTTCAAGAGAAACATTTTAGTTCAAATTGCTATCCAATAGCCATGTTAAAAATATATCTGGAAAATATCAATTGATTTATCTTGGGTCCAGTGACCAAGAATTTGCTGGGAATATAGTGGAAAGCTTGATAATAGTAAACTGTAAACTGTACAGCACTTTACGGAGTTATGGCATGAATTGAGAATTGATTCAATAATACACACTGCAGCCTTGTTCGTAACATGAAAATAGCAGTGGGTTTTCAACGTTGCCGACATTTTAAAAAAGACTTCTGCATGAATGCAGTTAAAGTGAACCACCATAAAGTTGAGGTTGGCACTGAAAGATGTAAGGACCTTTTTTAATGACAAGATTCATGTTCCCATAACACAAACTCTACAACTCCAAAAAGAAACAATTGGAACAATGGAATCCAATTTGCGTAGATAGTAAAAGAGAAAATGCTGGAAAATCTCAGCAGGTCCAGACATTTTCCAGCATTTTCTCTTTTGGTTTCAGATTCCAGCATCCGTAGTAATTTGCTGTTATTCTGTAGATAGTAACTTTTTCTACCATTTCAAGACTTTTTATTGTTATGTTTATTATAGTAAAGCCTACTTTTCCTTTCTCTTTTTTCTCTAATCTAATCTTTATTTTTAATTCTCTCTCTCTGTGTCTAATTTGAGTCAAATTTATCCACTTCACTGAGTGGACATAAACTCTGGCATGGATTGGGTTGGATTGAGTAGCTGGTTCTGTTTCATGTGTCCCAATATAATCCTACTTCTCTGTTTCTTTCTCTGTTCTTAAATCTCATTGGTGAAAGAGAGACTATTGGCCCACCATTCACTTAAGGTTCCAGGATCTGTTCTTTAAAGCATCATCTGCATTTCAACAGAGTCTACATAGTATAGTATTTAATTGGCTGTAAAGTATTTTGGGAGATCCTGAATTCAGAAAGGTGCAAGTTTCAATTTTTAAAAAAATTGTTCATACTGCAACTCTATTAACCACTGTCGGGTGCAGCAGTATGATTGACAATAATTTATTTAAAATCTTTTCTACTTCTAACTTTCATTTACAACCTTCATGCCTGTTGTTGTGTGATCTCAGCTATTCTGATGTAGTAAAGTTACTTTTACCATTGTCATGTACATTCATGTCCAATCAGTGCACTATCTCTCATTGTTAGCCTCTGGTTCATAGGATGGAAAGATTTCTAACTTGTTCATTGCATTCATCAAATTCCAAAAAGAGGTGTCAAATAACAAGTGTCAAATGTCATAATGATCATCTTCAGAGTTTGAGATTGGGACAGGTTATTTGAGCAAGGTAGAGGAGGTTTTACTCTGTGTCAAACCACGTCATATCTGATCTGACACTGATACTGAGTACCTGCAACAATCCATCTCCTGCAGTGAAGTCCCCCGACCTTAGGAGTTAAAAGTAAATTCATAAAAATAAAGCCAGCTCACAATCTGATCTAATGATGCATGCATTGAAATCAGATGTAAACCCATCAGTGATATTCACATCTCTCCCCAGAGAGAAGGATTCGCACAAACTGCCTATAAATCCCTTAAATAGTTTTTCCATTAGCCTTCCCTTTTTCAGACAGCTGGTAACAAATAACGTGGGACCAGGTTTGATGACAAAAGCTGTAAGATATGATGAATTGATCCTGGTGCAGCCGAAGTCACTGCAAATTGCTTGGAGCTCTCCTGTCTATCTCCAGCTGTCTGTCAAAGGCTCAGTGATGCCCCTTTTTGAAGCATTGATGTGGAACAAAGTATTGCTGCATAAACAATCTAACCAACTCTCATTAAAGCTGCAGTTTGCTCTGTGACGGTTCTGTGCTTCCTTTGTAATAGCCCCCAAGTCTAAACCACTCAATTTAATGAGAAAGGCCTGCTCAGCAACAGAAAGGGAAACAAGGCCATTAGGGAATATGATGTGACATATGTTACAGTGAGAAAGGCTCTCAACACGCATCCCAAGCAGAGCAGACCAGTTATAAGGAATGGAGGTCACCAACCCTTCAGCAGGATTGCCTTTGGCTTGATTTAAGTTCTGATCAACTCTGGAGGAAAATTATTGGTGTGCTTAAGAAAAACATGCCTCTTATTCCTTCATTTGCTCTGACAATTTGTTTGTTAATTATAAAATGTGGGTGATAGGCGGAAAGGTTGGGATAAGGGGTCTCCATTATGAATATTTTCAAAACGCATTAAGCTCAGGGGTGGAGTCAGTAGGAACTGATGAAACAGGGTTGATGTGATGAATCTGCTCATTCATTAATCTGGGATTACTCAATTAATTGTGAATCAAAATTCATAACATTTTAAACCTTGTTGTCAATGTAAACAATATGATCACATCCAAAGAAAGACTTGCGTTTATATAGTGCCTTTCACACCCTCAGAACTTCAAAAAGTTTTTCATATCATGTCCTCACACCCTGCGTTAGAATCCCATAGACTCATCCAGAACATTTTCATGAAGATTTTCCCAGGATACACACAATGAATATATTTTCATGGCCTTCCCTCTGATAAATTCCACTTGGTTAAATCTTACATTAATTTTATATTAATGTTGTTGCAATATTGTCATGACACAAACATAACAGATGAAAGGAACACTAGCATTTATACAGCAGTTTACAATATTGAAACATCTCAAAATACTTCATGTAATGCATTACATTTGAAGTGTAGTCGCTGTCATAGCTACAATTTAAGTACTGTGAACATTATTCTGCACAACTAATTTTCCATACAGATTATCCAATTTATCAAAACAAGTCACAATATTAAAGTTCACTTCATGTGAAACATAATGAGATCTCTTGGAGTAGAGTCATAGAGTCGGAGAGCTGTACAGGCTGGCAACAAACTCTTCCATCCAACTCGTCCAAACTGACCACTTATCTTAAATTACTCTAGTCCCATTTGCCAGCATTTGGCCCATATCCCTCTAAACCCATCCTATTCATATCCAGATGTCTTTTAAATGTTGTAATTATACCAGCCTCCACCACTTCCCTTGGCAGCTCATTCCATAAACACACCACCCTCAGTGTGAAAAAGTTGCTCCTTAGGTCCCTTTTATATCTTTCCCCTCTCACTTCAACCTATGCCCTCTAGTGCTGGACTCTGCTACCCTGGGGAAAATATCTTGGCTATTAAACCTATCTATGCCAGTCATGATTTTATAAACCTCTATAAGGTCACCCCTCAGCCTCCAACCCTCTAGGGAAATAACATGATGCTGTACGAAAGCAATTCTGTAAGTTCCGCCCCTCCCTTTTCTCATTCTATTTTATTTTTAATTTGCAACTTCACTTTTGCCCCTTATTTGCCCAAACAACAGCTTCCCAAAATAACATTCCTCTCTCCCCTGGTTCCCAGGGAATTTGCTGAGTATTTGGCTGGGAATGAGTTTTAAAGAGTAGCTTTTAAGACCTTACAAATCCAAACAGCAATTCCATCATCTTTTTCTCTTCCCACATTTTGTAACATCTGATTCTGAGGTTGCCATTTGGATATATTCCTGGTGGCTCTGTCACATGATGTCTGAACTCCAGTTGTCTCGCCCAATCAAATATATGCATAACTAATAAAACAAATTCAAAGAAAATGTAAAAACGATGTCCTTCAGCATCTTCACGATGTTCCTTCTCAGTTAGGTACAGAGTGTCTGCACCATTAATCTTTAATTCCAACATATTTCATAATGGTTGAACCACTCTCCTATTCTTTTCCCTGTATGTCTCTTAACTTGGAATATCTTCCAACCTCAAAGCACAAGTGCCTTAAAATCATATTGCCTATCAATATAAAACATGTTTTTAATTCATTCACTTTATGTGGGATATTATTGGTGGGACTTCAGTATTTAATACCCATCCCAAATTGCTCTGGAAGAGGTGGTGGTGAGCTGCCTTCATGAACCGCTGTAGTCCTGGGGATGTGGGGAATGCTGTCAGGAAGAGAGTTCCAGGATTTCAAGTCAGTTAGTTAGTTACTCAACTGTGTATATGACAAACTAGTAATCTGAGTATGTATGTAACTCACACTGCATATGTAACATCTGAGATTTTTTAATCTGAGATGTTACATTCGTGTACATCAATAATTGTTAAAGGTAAAGTCACCATTGTCTTATCAGACCATAAGACTGCTCCCTTATTAGAGAGAGATGAATGGTGGTGTCTTTACATGTGGGTCGCTGCAACTCAGATGAGGGGAGAGGTTGAGAAGGAGGTTAACCTCAGTCAGATTGGGAATTGAATCCACACTGCTGGCATCCCTTTGCATTGAAAAGCAGCCATCCAGCCAACTGAGCTAACTGACCAGATGGCATTGCTCAAGAATAGAGCACTTCCGAAAACTAGCCACCAGTATTTTGGCAATTTATATATGACTCAATACGAATCCAGCTCTCTCTGATATAGGTTACATTGGCTAACGTAGAGAAAATCACAAAGCACATCATTGATGTTTCCCTGCATGCCCTTCTCGGTGGTAGAAATTACAGGTTTGGATTGTGCTGTGGAAGGAAATTGTATGAAGTTCCTTTACGTGCTGCATTACCTTTGATGTTGACTGAGGATGAGAATAAATAGCAAATGGGAATTTCCTGCAAATGTGTGAAAGGCTGGCCCATATTTGCACAGTGTAATTTCATTACCAATTTCAGAAACCAGAATCCTAGTGGATCCTTTTTACTCAAGCTTTGTGGCATTGAGAGATCCTTAACCCTGTTAGATCAGAGGTAGGAATAGATAGGTGAGAAAAGACCAAAGTCTATCTAATGTTCCTTCTGCCATCCTGGTAGACATTTGATAGAAGAATCATGGAGTTGTTGACTGAGCACCTCAATCAGTCTTCATCAATGAGTCTACAGCAGACTTAGACCTGAGGGAAGGAAATCCCCAGTGGTGGACAACTTTGGGAACCATTGGTCCAAATTCACCTGTACCTCCTGTCCAACCATGTGAAAATATTACAAGTTTGTATGTTTCATGTTTTTAAAATGGATACTAATGAATCGTTTAGATGGTTAATGACAGGGTCAGATGGAGGGTGGACGGGTAAAGTTTCTCAGGTGACTAACCAACCCTTCACCCCACCCTCAACCTGGTCCCTACAATATAGCTCCAAGTGACAGCCTGCCTATCATTTTGAAAACAATTATTAACAAGCAATTGAATTTTTTTAATCAACCAACTAACCCAAATATTAAAATAGAAATATCTTGAAGTCATGTCGGACTGGAAATGTTAACACTGTTTCTCTCGCCACAGAAACGGCCAAACCTATTGAGTTTTTGCAGCACTTTCAGTTTTTTTTACCCAAACATTATGCTGCCAATGCCAGTTGATGTGGGCAGGTGGGATTGAAAGGAGTGTCCACATTTCATCATCTGGGTTGATAATCTGGGAAGAAAATGGGATATATCTTTCGGGAGGGGGTGGTGGGATGATGTGCACATTGAGTGTACTCCCAAGATGAATATTCTCCCCCACTTTGTGCTTCTGCATTTGCCCTCCAAACCCCCCTCGCCTTAACCCCCTACCCAACTTTGTGCCCAATCCCATGTGATCTTATGTGTCCAGGACTTTCCCTAGTCTCAGGGGCTTGCAATACCACCGGGCACTCTGATGGCCTGGTACAGTGTTCAAACCAACATAGTGTACTGTTGCTGTGGGGCTGGGGGATCTTCTTGTTTAAGCTGGTCCATTTAGAACTGACTTTTGTAATGCAGGCAAGAGCATGTAATAGTATCTGCCCCACCCATAGAAAATTCAGCCCACTATCTTCGAAATTTCATCTTCTGAAAGAGCCCTACAATTTCCATTTGAATGTTACTGTACAAAATGTTGCTGCCATCTTCTTAAGAAATCTATTCTTTAGCTTGACCATTCAGACACTAAAGCACTTCTACCGTGAGGTTAATTTACCCCCTATAAATGAAGGCTGCAATCTCTGGCTATGCAATTCTGAACAAGATGTAACATCTGGTCATGGCCTCCTTATATAGATCCTTTTAGATTTGTTAAATTAGCAGTCATAGTCCCCTGGACTTTGTTTCCTGACAAATACCCCCTCTGCAATATTACAACTGGGAAGGAAGACAATCTGCCCAAAGTGCTTGTGCAAGCTTTTTAAGAGGTTCGTGATTGGTAAAGGGATCAGGATTATAGGGAGAAGGCAGGAGACTGAGGGTGAGAAACGTATCAGGCATGATCAAATAGTGGAGCAAACTCAATGGGCTGAACAGTTTAGGCTTATACTCTCTGGAATTTAGGAGATCAAATTGAGGTATTCAAGATGATAAAAGGTAGGGATAAAATAGACGTGGAATGGATGCTTCCTTTTGTGGGGCATTCTAGGACAAGAGGTCATAGTCTTAGGCTAAGGGGTGGCAAATTTAAAACCAAACTGAGGAGAATCTGTGGAATTCGCTACCCAAAGTGCGGTGCATTCGGGTACAGTGAGTAAATTTAAGGAGGAGTTAGACAGATTTTTAATTGGTAATGGGTTAAGGGTTACGGAGAGAAGGCAGGAAAAGGGGGGTGGGGAGCATATCCGCCATGATCGAATGGTGGAGCAGACCCGATGGGCCAAATGGCCTAATTCTGCTCCTATATCCTACGAACATGTGAACTTATGCTCATATGTCTTATTTACCCAGTGGAACTTTCTCCTTTATTTTGTTCCTTCAAATCTCCCCTAACATTTTCTTTGAACTTTAACCTATAGTTTCTATAGGTTACTGATGTCTTCCTGTATTTTCTATTCTGTCTTGGCAGCTGAGTTCCTCTTGCTGTGCTGGGGAAGCTATCTCTGCTATGCCGTGCGAACAGTACCATCCACCTATCATGAGCCACGTTTCATGGGTCTTGCCATTCACAATGAAATCCTGATGTCTGCTGCCTTCTATGGTGTCAGGTACAGTAATGCACAGTTCTGCTGTCACTCTTAACTGCCTATTATCAGCCATTCCATTGCTATCTGAAGTGAGTTGTGTCCCAGTTTGTAGCACGCAGTCTGAAGAGTTCATGCTGCAGTCCAGATGCCTGGAGTCATCGCCCACACTGACCATCCCAATGCTGCATTGAGGACTGGCTCCACTCTCTGAAGTGAAGTCCTCCAGATGAGGCATTAATCTAATGGCCTGTCTGCTCTCTCACGTGAACATAAAATATTCCACAATACTGATGGACAATTCTTCTCGTATGCTGGACGATATTTACTCCTCAGTCGATGGTTAGGTTGTTTACTTAATTGCTGTTTGGATGAGCTAACCGCGCAGAGATAATCACAGTCATAGGGTTATAGAGTTTTACAGTAGAGAAAGAGGCTCTTTGGCCCATTATGTCTGCATCAGTCATCGAGCACCTATCTATTCTAATCCCATTTCCCAGCATTTGGCCTGTAGCCTGGGTATGCTATGATGTTTCAAGGATTCCTCAAAAGTCATCCAAAACATTATAAAGGTTCTACCTTAGCGAGTTTTGAGAAGATTTGTAGCTCAGGTTGAGGATCTGGATGTAGGTTTTCTCGCTGACCTGGAAGGTTCATTTCCAGACGTTTCGTCACCCTACTCGGTAACATCTTCAGTGGGCCTCCGGGCAAAGCACTGCTGATGATTCCTGTTTCTATTTATATGATTGGGTTTCTTTGGGTTGGTGATGTCATTTCCTGTGGTGATGTCATTTCCTGTCCTTTTTCTCAGGGAGTGGTAGATGGGGTCTAACTTGATGTGTTTGTTGATAGAGTTCCGGGTGGAATGCCATGCTTCTAGGAATTCTTGTTCATGTCTCATGTGAGACATGCATGAGAATTTCTAGAAGCATGGCATTCGAACTGAAGCTCTATCACCAACACATCAAGTTAGACCCCATCTACCACTCCCTGAGAAAAAGGACAGGAAATGACATCACCACAGGAAATGACATCACCAACCCAAAGAAACCCAAACATATAAATATAAACAGGAATCATCAGCAGTGTTTTGCCTGGAGGCCCACTGAAGATGTTACCTAGTAGGGTGACGAAACGTCTGGAAATGAACCTTCCAGCTCAGTGAGCAAACCTATATCCAGGTTCCACCTCTACCACCCTTCCAGGCAGTGAATTCTAGATATCCACCATCCTCTGGGTGAAAACAATTTTCCATAAATCTCCGCTAAATCTTCTGCTCTTTACTTTAATTCTGTGCCTCTGGTAACTGTCCCCTTCACTAAAGGGAAAGGCTTATCCCAATCTCCCCTAGTTATGCCACTCAGAGCTTTGCATCAACAGGTCCACCCTCCTGTGTATCCAGATTCTCTTCATCACAAAAAGGCTCCATCCCAGGTAACATCCTGGTGAACCCCCTCTGCCCCTCCTCCAGTGCATCCACACTCTCCCTACAGTGTGTGGGGACCAGAATGCACACAGTGCTCCAGCCTAACTAATGGTGTACAACATCATCATATCTTTCCAGCTCTTGTCTGCAATGCTTTGACTGCCATATTTCCTGGATTACAGTAACAACCACACTGGGAAAGACATTAAGTGCTTTAGAAAATCCTCAGGATGTGATAGGTACTATATAAATGCTGCCTTTGCTGTCACTATAAGCTATAGCCAACACATTATCTGCTTATGCAGTGGCAGTGCCTGTGTCTTTACAACAACAGCAGTTTCAGAACCAAAGAACAGCAGCAAAACAAAGTAATTTGAACAAGGTGCAGTGGCACGACAACCTGGCTTTGTCTAAAATAGTCTCTCTGCCACGACGGAGGATTGCAGTTTTCTCAGAATTAATCCAGGAATAGGACCTTGCTCACTAAGCCCTTCCCAACGTATGGTCACCCGCTCCAGACCCCTCAGTGCGTCCGTCAAGCTCAGTCCCCAGGCCCTGCTTGAATGTTCTGTGTACCACACTCTGTAAGGATGGCAGTCAGCAAGGGGGTACCCTGGATGGGGAGGGATGTGGTGAGTAGGGGTAGGGGTAAGGTGAATGAGGAGGGGGGGATAGTGAGGGGGTGGGGGTGAGTGAGTGAGGAGGTGGGGGTAGTGAGTGAAGAGGTGGGGGGGACTGTGTGAGAGGGTAGAGGGGCGTGAGTAAGGGCGTCGAGGTAGTGAGTGAGGGCATGGGAGATAGTGAGTGAGGGGTAGTGTGAGGGCGTAGCAGAGTGAGGTGGTGGGAAGAGCCTTTGTCTATTCAGCCCCTCATTCCTATTTCCCTCTTTCAATCAGACATGGCTCATCTCAAATGTATTTTATCCAGCTCTGTTCCATAATACTTTTACTGAGAAAAATTGATCTTTGCCTTAAAACTTTCAACTTCTAACTGCTTCTTAAATGGTCCAGTTCTAATTTTAAAGATCTTGGTATTTTGCTGTTTGGGTCTATCAGCAGAGGAACTAATTTACCCAGTGAATTTACCCAGTGAAACCTCCTTAAACATCTAATTTTGATGAACCTAGAGTATTGTGTGCAGTTGTGAATTCTGTGTTCCAGGAGGGATGTGATTACAATGGAGAGGATGGAAGGGAGATTTACCAGGATGTTGCCTGGGCTGGAGCGTTTAGTTATGAGGAAAGACTGGACAGACTGCAGCTGTTTTCCATGGAGCAGAGGAGGCTGAGGGACATATGGTTGAGATGTATAAAGTGTGAGGGGCATAGACAGAAGAAACTTGGTGGAAGGATCAATAAAAGGGGGAATAGATTTAAACTTAGGGGAGGCAGGTTTAGAGAGGGTGTGAGGAAACATTTCTTCACCCAGAGTCATAGAGTCAAACTCACCCATGCAGACCAGATATCCTATACTAATCTAGTCCCATTTGCCAGCACTTGATCCATATCCCTCTAAACTCTTCCTATTCATATACCCATCCAGTTGCCTTTTAAATGTTAAAAATCATACAACACCAGGTTATAGTCCAACAGGTTTATTTGGAAGCATCAGCTTTCAGAGCCCTGCTCCTTCATCAGGTGGTTGTGTTGTAATTGTACCAGCCTCCACCACTTCCTCTGGCAGCTCATTCCATATATGCACCACCCTCTGTGTGAAAAAGTTGCCTCTTAGGTCCCTTTTAAATTTTTCTCCTCTGACCCTAAACCTATGCCCTCTAGTTCTGGACTCCCCCACCCCAGACAAAAGACCTTGTCTATTTACCCTATCCATGCCCCTATGATTTTATAAACCTCTATAAGCTCCAACACGCCAGGGAAAACAGCCCCAGCCTACTCAGCCTCTCCCCATAGCTCAAACCCTCCAACCCTGACAACATCCTCATAAATATTTTCTGAAACCTTTCAAGTTTCACAACATCCTTCAGATAAGAGTGTGGAGGGAATCCAGAACCCACTGCCTGTAACCTGTAAGAAATATTTGTTGCAGTTGTGATGTCAAGACATAGAAAGCTACAAACCACATACTTGAAAATGGGATTAGAATAACCTGGGGATTATTTTTGACCAGCACAGATTCAATGGGCCGAACGGCTTCTTTCTGTGCTGTAGACCTCAATGGCACGATGCCTCTATTTTAAACTCAAGAGATGACAAACCAGGTTTGGGCATTAACTTGACCGTTTAGTACCTGGAGCTTTTCTGCTAAATCTGCCTTTGTGAAGACACCAGGATATTGAGGCAGGAAGCCCTGCCTCTGGCATTAGGCCCTAAACATCAGAGAGTGTTGAACAAAAGGTCCCAGCTATCTCCATGGGGTTTGCTCATCTTAGCCAGCTCTGCTACAATTGCCTCACTAATTGAGGATTATCAAAGAGAAAATACCAGCTACTTCCTTCCTGCTCCTTGTCACTAACAATGACAGGCCTCATCTGTGATTCAACTCACTATTGAATAGCTAGCTGCCGAGGATCTCACATGAAGCAAGGGATGGCTCTCAGAGTCTGAGGACCTGACATGTCCATCCATCTCTGAACCCATCCACTTCTCTACTTTCTCACCTACCATAACCACAACATTTTATATTTCTATAGTGCCTTTTATAGGAATTATGTGAAACAAAGTATAATGCCGAGCCACATGATGAGAAAAGAAATCAGGTGACCAAACAATTGTTCAAAATTGTAGGTTTTGAAAAGAGGATGTAAGGGAAGTGGAGAGGTACAGGGCTTTGGGGAGGAATTTCCAAAACATAGGGGGCCTTGGCAACTGAAGACAGAGACACCAATGATGGAGCGATTAAAACTGGGGATGCAGAAGAATCCAAACATCGATGAGTACCAATATCTTGGAGTGTTGTGAAGCAGGACGTGATTACACAGCTGCATGGATATGTACACATGGAATTTGAATTTGAAAAGACAGTTGAAAAGTTTAAAGTCAACGTGTCACTTGAACAGGTGCAATTAGTAGGTCAGCGAACACAGGGTTTATAGGGGAATGGGATTATCTATGAGGTAAGATATTAGCAGCTTGATTAGGTTGCCCTCAAATTTATGATTACAACGTGAGAGACCATAAGATGCAGGAGCATTCGGAGAGAAGTCCTGTAAATGGTTTGGAAGTGTGCTATGATGCCAATACCCCAGGAAGTATTGGTACCCAGTGTCCAAGATGGCACTTTTGATGGAGCAAGCAGGGAGCTGGAGTTAAAGCAAATAGAAATTGCTGGAGAAACTCAGCAGGTCTGGCAGCATCTAAGGAGAGAGAAACAGAGTTAATGTTTCAGATTTGGTAACCGTTCTTCAGAACTGATTGTGAGTGAGCTGGAGTTGCCAGGTATCACTCAGACTTTTGCATCACTAATTCTCAGTGTCTATGAGCAGTATGGTAGGAAACCTTGGATTCATGAGGTTAGATTTGGAGTTAATTAGGTGATAAGAAGCAATAACTCCCTTAATAGACATCTGGCAAGAATTTCACTTTGACACCTGGAATTCTGTTGGAAAATGCAACCTCTTGCTCCCAGTGATGAGACAGGCCATGTTGGACTTTACACAATTCTTTCTGATTTCTCGCTTCATTAAGGACTTTGTAAGATTCCATGGGTCTCTGCCCATGTCTTTTCTAGGTGATAGAGGTAGAAGGTTTAGAAGGTGCTCCAGGCACTGTATAGTAGATGGTACATACTGCAGCCAACGTGCGTAGGTGGTGAAGGGAGTGAATGGGGTGCCAGTCAAGTGGCTGCTTTATCCTAGAACAAAATACAGCAGATACTGGAAACACTCAGCATCTGTGGAGAGAAAAAAACAGAGTTCATGTTTTGAGGATGATATGACTCTTCTAAAGAAAGAGTTCTTTCCTTCTCTGAAGAAGAATCATGCCAGTCTTGAAGCATCAACTCTGTTTCTCTCTCCACAGATACAGATAGTCATAGAGTCATAGAGATGTACAGCACGGTAATGGACCCTTCGATCCAACCTGTCCGTGCCAATCAGATACCTCAACCCAATTTAGTCCCACCTGCCAGCACCCGGCCCATATCCCTCTAAACCTTTCCTATTCATATACCCATCCAGATGCCTTTTAAATGTTGCAGTCGTACCAGCCTCCACCACTTCCTCTGGCAGCTCATTCCATACACGTACCACCCTCTGCGTGAAAAAGTTGTCCCTTAGGTCTCTTTTATATCTTTCCCCTCTCACCCTAAACCTATGCCCTCTAGTTCTGGACTCCCCAACCCCAGGGAAAAGACTTTGTCTATTTACCCTATCCATGCCCCTCATGATTTTATAGATCGCTATAAGGTCACCTCTCAGTCTCTGACGCTCCAGAGAGATACTGCCAGACCTGCTGAGTTTCTCCATCTTCTTCCATTTTTGCTGCTTTAACCTCAAGCTTCTTGAGTGCTGAGTACTTCACGCTGACTTGGTCCTTCAGTTCTTAAAAGGTTAAAGTGAAGTTCCTTCTGTTGTTTTTGACCCCTGGTCTTCATTGATTTTTTTTTAAATTACGAGTGAGAAATATTTCCAAATGATTTAGCAGAAAGTGCAGTGAAGAGGAAGTTTCACAGCAAAGCCCTCAGGCTTTCTGACAGAGTCTGTTAAAACCCATCTCCTTTCAAAGCAGTCACTGATGCATCGATCGTAAAGTCTGATCTAAATATCAGTTGTTTTTCTCTGTAACTCACCTGGACCTGTGACACACATTGCCCATTCAGACCATTTGCAATCCCCTGTCGGGTAAAGCAATCACTACTGCAATTGCAAATCAACGGGTGGAGAAAAGCCAATAGGCCAAATGATCCTATATCTTATGGTCTTACGCTCAATGAATATACTTAACATTCATATCACCTGGTTTTAATAATGATTCAGTTGAGTTGAATGATTATAATAGCACCACCTACACCTGGTGGAAAGCATTTCAATTCCAAGTATATACCAGAAACAATCCAAACACTGTCATCTATTGATAACTGCTCCTCTCCCTACATTCGATTCACCCTTCCGTCTCAAACCAGCAGAATTTCATTGTATTTCTGATTAAAATGAACAGCACGATAATTTTATCTGCCACTATTCTTCAAACTCCCAGTGCTCCCTTTTCCAATTCCAGGTCAGGCTTCCAATTCTTTGCAGCTCGTTGTCTAGGAATTGAAGAAAGGAGCAGGGATGGTTTGCTGCGTCTGTACAGTATTGTGTGCAGTCTCGGCCCCCTTATCTGAGGAAGGATGTTCTGGCTATGGAGGGAGTGCAAAGAAGGAGAGTCTCGAGCACAAGCCCCCTTGGCCCCTCCACCCCCTTCCTGCTGAAGGACTTACGCTCGAAACATTGACTCTCCTGCCCCTCGGATGCTGCCTGACCGGCTGTGCTTTTCCAGCACCGCACTTTTTGACACAGATTCCTGGGATGGCAAAGCTGAGTAACAAGTGGAGACGAGATCAGTTAGGACTGTATTCACTGGAGCTTAATTGAAGAATGAGAGGGACTCTTATAGAAACCTATAAATTTCTAACAGGATGAGACAGGATAAATGCAGGAAGAATGTTCCTGATGACAAGGGAGTCCAGAACCAGGGTCACAGTCTAAGGGTACAGGGTAGGCCATTTAGGACAGGGAGGATGAGAAATGTCTGCACCCAGAGACTGCTGAGCTTGAGGAATCCACTACCACAGGAAATTGTTGACGCCAAAATATTGAAAACTTTCAAGAAGGATAGAAATATAGCTCTTAGAACTAAAGGAATCAGAAGATGTGGGGAGCAAGTGGGAATATAAGGCCATAAGATATTTGAGTTCGATGCTCAGCTATGATCATATTGACTGGCAGAGCAGGCTCAAAAGGCTAAAGGGCCTACTCCTGCTCCTACATTGGATCTTTTTGTGTCTATGTTACCTTTATCCAGCATTAGGCTGTTATTATGTTTATGATAGCCATTGTTTAACACCTCAATTTACCACCCTATCCTAGTTTCTGTCTGTCTAATGTCACACCTTCAACCTCAAGCCTATCATTCATCCAGCAATGTTCACATCTCCTTCACAATCACGTCTCAAGAAATCAATCCTAACCCTCTCCAATCTCTGCAACCAATGCTCTGACTCACAACTTCCCTATTAAGGTCTGGAGAGGGTCATTATCCATCTCTCTCTTGCCCCAACAGCAGAAATCCTGTTCTACTCTGTTATCACTTTAAGGCTTGAGATCCCCAGTGTCACTCTCAAACCCCCAATCATCAAAACGGTGCAGCCCAAATCTTAAAGGAGAAGGAATCTCCACTCCTTCCTCTCCAAACCTCAATGCTTCCATAAATCTCTCCATTTTATTTCATCTCTTGCATTGAATGTCCACACACAAACTCCCCTGCATGTGTTCTGCAAGCGGATTCAGTCTATTTTTAATCCAATGTTATCTTATGAAAATCCAAACTTCATTTGATGGTGTTCCATCCTTCCTATTTACCAAAGTGTTTCTGTCATTAATCTGTGATGATTTGAAAATAAAGTTCATTTCTTTCCCTAGGTTCACCATGGCAACGACTCTTCACCCTGATTGGATGTTACTGCTCTTCTTTGCTCACTCTCACCTAACGGTCACAATGACACTAATTCTGCTTTTCATCCCCAAGGTATGAATACCTATTCTTGAAAACAGATATATAATGAGGCTAAATTCACCACATAATGGTGAGGGCACAGTGGCTCAGCGGTTAGCACTGCTGCCTCACAGTACCAGGGTCCTGGGTTCAATTCTACCCCTGGGCAACTATCTGGAACTTGCACATTTTCCCTGTGTCTGTGTGGGTTTCCTCCCCTACTCCAAAGATGTGCAGGTTAGGTAGATTGACCATGCTAAATTGCCCATAGTGCTAGGTACATTAGTCAGAGGGAAATGGGTCTGGGTGTGTTACTCTTCGGAGGGTCGGTGTGGACTGGCTGGGCCGAAGGGCCTGTTTTCACACTGTAGGGAATCTAATCTAAATTGCCCACATGTCCAGGGATGTGTAGGTTAGTTGGATTAGCCATGGGAAATGCAGGAGGAGTGGGTTGGGGGTTTGGATTTTTGGAGGGCTGGCATAGGCCAAATGATCTGCTTCCATGCTGTAGGGGTTCTATGATTCTACCTGACTGTGTTTTAATGGAATGAGAATTGAGACAAGATTTAGCACTAGAAGCTTATCTGTTCAAGTACTGAAGATGAAAATGCACTTTAACTTCATGGATAGATGATTGAATTCTGTTGAGTTGCATCAAGACGCAGAATAGGTTCCCCAATAAATAGAGCCACATTGCATGAGTTTCAAGTTGTACATTTCCAGGGTGTGAGCTGTGCCCTAGTGAGCACAGCTTCCACTTTTACTTGGAGCAGTTCTGCTAGAGTGTGTGAGTGTGCAGTCACACCACAGTCCAAGGTAGCCCTGGGTAGAAAGGTACTGCAAGGACCTTGTTCCGGGATAAATAATGAGTGTTTGTACCCAAACAAAAAACTTCAAATGAATTTTTGATAAAAATGGACATATGCCCAGCAACAACTATATTTCCAAAAGAATACTGACCCGGAAAGGAGTTCAATTGCACAATTGCTACCCTGTGGAGTATTCGAGTTGAACAATGCATTTAATTGCAGGCGAGATAAATAGATGAGAAAGGAAGAAGCGAAAATCCTGTTTGAATACCTAAGGTCTGATGTTATGAGGAAGGTCATATGGAGCATAAACACCAGGAGTAGAACATTTGGGTAAAATGGCTCATTTCTCTGCTGTACATAATGTATAAATTAGGGCCAGTCTTTTGACATTTTGAGTAAACAGGTACAATATACAATGAATATAACCTTTGGAGTTGTTTAACAGAAAAATACTTTGGACAAGGGAATTATTAAGAATTTTTTCCCAATTAGTTGATTCTGAGCTCCTTTCTCTTTGCAGTTTCTCCATGTGGGAACTCCCCTGAGGGAGGACATCGTAGCCGAGGTATATGAGGATGAACTTGACATGCGTTTCTCTGGCTCCTATCTCAACAGCAGTATAACGTCTGCCTGGAGTGATCACAGCTTGGAACCAGATGATATCAGGGTGAGCAAAGAGAAAAAGCTTTGAAACTAGTTTGCTCTAATGCAGAAGATAAGTAGGTCACTTTTGCAAATAGGGCTGGAGGATTTTAAAAAAACTTACTTGCCATTCTAGCCCCTGGGGAACAAGTAACTTTCAACCATTAGTGAGATTTGCAGATGCTGGAGATCAAAATAAAACCAGTATGTACTGGAGAAACTCAGCATCTGTGGAAAGAAAGAAGAGTTAACATTTCGATTTTTTTAGTGACTCTTCATTAGCAGTGGGGCAGCCAACCTGAACCCTAATAAAATTGTGGATCAGATGCTGATGGAGGTGCTGTGCTTGGTTATCAACTTTGGTTAAATGTATTTCTGGATGCTTCACTACAGATCTCTAACTATTGATCACCAATTTATTCACAGTCGCAATGTCCAATCTTCCCACAGCCAGCTGACAAACAAAACTCCTCACTACTCAGTCAGATACTTTGGACAGGGAGCATGGTGGTTCATTGGTTAACACTGCTTCCGTATGGTGCCAGGAACCCAGGTTCAATTCCAACCTTGGGTGACTGTGTGGAATTTACACATTCTCCCTGTGTCCATTTGCGTTTCTGCTGGATGCTTTAGTTTCCTCCCACAGTCCAAAGATGTGCAAATTAGGTGGGTTAGCCATGCTAAATTATCCATAGCTTGCAGGGATCCAAGTGCTAGCTGGATTAGCTATGGTAGATATGGGGTTATACAGGGATAGGGTGGGATCTGGGTCTGGGTGAGATGCTGTTCAGGGGGTCAGTGCAGACATGATGGGCCAAATTCAGCACTAAGGGAATTCTATGATACTTGACTGTTAAATGAATTTTGTTTTTCCTCAAATTTTCAATAGATTTTTAATAAATAGAAATGTTCTAAGAGCAGGTGAAAAGAAAACCTCAATTTTGAATTTGAGGGCGTTGTGATTTTTTTCTCCTTTATTTGAGTGATGTCCTAGGGATTAATCTTCACTTCTTGGACACTCCTGTATCACATGATGAAAATTGTTTTCATCCAGAGAGTGATGAACATTGGAATTCACTGCCCACTTTGGTGGTTGATGTGAAAACCCTTAACTCGCTTCAAAGGTACCTGGATCGGCACCTGAAAGGTTAGAACCTACAAGGCTTTGGACCAGGTGCTGCAAGATGGAACTAGAATGGGCCATTAAGTTTTCTTCCCCCTTCTTAGCTAGCAGACATGGCAGGCTGAATGGTCTCTTTCTGTACAGTAATATTTCAATGGTGCCTGGAGGGTTGGTGACACGAGCATTGAGGTCATAAAGGGTGCTTTTTATCGCCCCCCCCCCCTCCCCCCCATTGCAATTCCAAAAGACATTCAGTCCCATTTTCCCACAGAAGGTACACTTGGAGGAAAAGTGAGGGATCAAGCTGCAAAGGAGCATCTGCTTCTTTCAAGAAACTTGTGGAAAATACTAACGCTTCATTGATTGTTGTTTCCTTTCTGCAGGATGAGCTGAAGAAGCTTTATGCCCAACTGGAAGTACATAAGACAAAGAAGATGACAGCCAACAACCCACACCTGCTGAAAAAGAGGAGCTCCCGAAGAGCCCTAGGTCGCTCCATCATTAAGCGGATAACGGAAATTCCGGAGTCAATGAGCAGACAGTGCAGCCGTGATGGATCCATAGCAGGCAGCAGCTATGCGGGCTCCTATAGGAAGAAGCTTCACGATTCTGCCAGCTCTAGCTTGAAAGTAAGAGAGGACTCCATAAAACATCGTGTCTTCTCAATTCGAAAATCTCACAGCACCTACGACCACGTGAGGGAGCACCGGGATGGCCACATCAGTAGAGCCGATTCCTCCAGAGACCCTTCCCTGTTGGATTCACTCATGAGGAAGAAGCTGGCGAAGAAGGTCTCCGAGAGATCAGACGGTGACTCGTTAGATGACGCTCCTTTAGTCTGCAAGTCCGCCAGTGCACACAACCTCACCGTGGATATGAGCCCATTAAATCCCACCATGGGAGGAACACTGCAAAAATCTCTTAGTGTTGTCAGCTGTGCAAGAGGGAAGTCTCTGATGCTCCCAAAAAAGAAAGAAGAGAACTCAAATCAGTTGGGAGAGCGAGTTCAAAGGAAGCCATCAACAAGGCAGACACCAACTATGTTACAGCCTCCCACAGGTCCAGCACAACCCGGAGAGCCAAATAAAACATCCGACTCAGCGCAACAAGGAGTCAGTGAGGCCCCTCAAGGGACAACAAAGCCAGCGTTACAAGATGGTCACAATAAACCTCTGGTTTGTCCCTGGGACTTTCAGAACTTGCAACCTCCACCTTCTGAGATCAAGGTCAACAAACAAATCACCTACTCACCAAACAAGAGGAACAGTGTTGATAGCTCACTGGGAAAGCTGCAGGCGAACAGAAGAGTATTCATGGATTTGGTGAGGAAGCATCGAAGTTTGCATCAAGATAGTATCAGTTGGGATGGGAAGGAGACATCTATCACTCAATCCCAAACTGCGGACATGCAACCTGGAGCCAATACATCGCCAAGAGTTGGAAAAACAGTCGAACATTCAAGAAAAAACAGCATTAATCCAACCGCCCGTGTTGTGTCACCCAAGGTTGACAAGACACGATTATCCTCTGAAAAGATTGATCAAGTGAAAACAGATGCTCCTGTAGGTGAAAGCAAGCGGGAAAAATATATGACACTCATGAAACAAGCATCGAGCAATAGCTCAATCATTTGTCCCTGGGACAATATCGCAGATGATGCATCATCAATGGATTCTTGTATAGATCCGAAGAAGGGAAGGTCTTTGTCAGTCTGTGTTGGTTCTCCAGAGCAGCTTATGCATGGCTCCCTGAAAGTAAAGGATGCAAGTGATCAAGTGAAGCATAATAAAGGTTTTGGACATTCTTTAAAACTTCTAATGGCACCAGGGAAAATGAAGGATAGCAAGAGAGAGAAGTCAAGGAAAGTAACTGAGAAAGTCAAGAGCAGTACAGACAAGGAAAGAGAAAAGAAAACAGGATCAGCAACTTCATTGGATAAATCTACAGCTGCAGCTGTTTGTCCCTGGGAAACAGGAGAGACCAAGAACCAGGAAGAAAAATCACAGTCAACTGAGGCATCATCAGCAGTAGATGCCTCTCCACTGCGCAAAGTAGATACAGTGGACAAGCGGGAAAAATATATGACACTCATGAAACAAGCATCGAGCAATAGCTCAATCATTTGTCCCTGGGACAATATCGCAGATGATGCATCATCAATGGATTCTACCATAGATCCGAAGAAGGGAAGGTCTTTGTCAGTCTGTGTTGGTTCTCCAGAACAGTTTATGCATGGCTCCCTGAAAGTAAAGGATACTAATGAACCACCAAAACAACCCAAAGGTTTTGGACATTCTTTAAAACTTCTAATGGCACCAGGGAAAATGAAGGATAGCAAGAGAGAGAAGTCAAGGAAAGTAACTGAGAAAGTCAAGAGCAGTACAGACAAGGAAAGAGAAAAGAAAACAGGATCAGCAACTTCATTGGATAAATCTACAGCTGCAGCTGTCTGTCCCTGGGAAACAGGAGAGAGTAACCAGGAAGAAAAATCACAGTCAGCTGTTAAATCTGAAGTGGCTGATGCCTCTCCATTGGGCAAAGTAGACACAGGGGATAAGCGGCAAAAATATGTATCACTGTTAAAACAGGCATCAGCAAGTGCTGCAATCGTTTGTCCATGGGATGTCATCTTAGAAGAGGCATCAGGCAATAAGGCAGATCAAAAGAAAGGAAGATCTTTATCGCTTGGTGCTAATGTTCCAGCAACAATTGTGCATGGCACCTTGAAAACCAACGATGCAAATTATTCATTGCAGCAATCTCAACAATTAGCACTGTCACTTAAATTTATGATGGCACCAGGAAAGATGTGGAATAAAGAAAAAAGTGAAGAAAAATCACTGTCCATTGACAAATCTAAGATTGCAGATATCTGTCCTTGGGATACAGCTGACACTGGGAACAAAGAGGAAACATCACTGTCCATTGATAAATCAAAAGTCACAGATATCTGTCCCTGGGATACAGCTGACACTGGGAACAAAGAGGAGACATCACTGTCCACTGATAAATCAAAAGTCACAGATATCTGTCCCTGGGATACAGCTGACACTGGGAACAAAGAGGAGACATCACTATCCATTGATAAATCTAAGATTGCAGATATCTGTCCCTGGGATACAGGAAACACAGGGAACAAAGAGGAAACATCACTATCCATTGATAAATCAAAAGTCACAGATATCTGTCCCTGGGATACAGCTGACACTGGGAGCAAAGAGGAGACATCACTATCCATTGATAAATCAAAGGTCACAGATATCTGTCCCTGGGATACAGGAAACACAGGGAATAAAGAGGAGACATCACTATCCATTGATAAATCAAAAGTCACAGATATCTGTCCCTGGGATACAGCTGACACTGGAAACAAAGAGGAGACATCACTATCCACTGATAGATCAAAGGTCACAGATATCTGTCCCTGGGATACAGCTGACACTGGGAATAAAGAAGAAACATCACTATCCATTGATAAATCAAAAGTCACAGATATCTGTCCCTGGGATACAGCTGACACTGGGAACAAAGAGGAAACATCACTATCCATTGATAAATCAAAAGTCACAGATATCTGTCCCTGGGATACAGGAAACACAGGGAGCAAAGAGGAAACATCACTGTCCATTGATAAATCAAAAGTCACAGATATCTGTCCCTGGGATACAGCTGACACTGGAAACAAAGAGGAAACATCACTATCCATTGATAGATCAAAGGTCACAGATATCTGTCCCTGGGATACAGCTGACACTGGGAACAAAGAGGAAACATCACTATCCATTGATAGATCAAAGGTCACAGATATCTGTCCCTGGGATACAGGAAACACAGGGAGCAAAGAGGAAACATCACTGTCCATTGATAAATCAAAGGTCACAGATATCTGTCCCTGGGATACAGGAAACACAGGGAGCAAAGAGGAAACATCACTGTCCATTGATAAATCAAAGGTCACAGATATCTGTCCCTGGGATACAGGAAACACAGGGAGCAAAGAGGAAACATCACTGTCCATTGATAAATCAAAGGTCACAGATATCTGTCCCTGGGATACAGGAAACACTGGGAGCAAAGAGGAAACATCACTATCCATTGATAGATCAAAGGTCACAGATATCTGTCCCTGGGATACAGCTAACACTGGGAACAAAGAGGAAACATCACTGTCCATTGATAAATCAAAGGTCACAGATACCTGTCCCTGGGATATAGAGAATGCAGTGGGCAGTGAACAAAAGACATTGCCTGATGATAAGTTGAAGATTACAGTTATCTATCCCTCAGATAGAGAAAATAATGGAGGGAAAAAGAAACCATCACTGTCCTTTGATAAATCCAATGTCTCAGGTAACTGTCTCTGGGATACTGAAGATTCTGGATGCAGTGAGGGATTATCGCTGCCCATTGATAGATCTAAAGTTCCAGATATTTGTCTTTGGGAGACAGAACCATCAACAACAGGAGAAATCCAAATGGGTACAAAACCTGAAAGTAATTTTACTTCAATTGCTCCTTCTGACATTGAGGTGACAGCTACAAACCAACATGAAAATAAAGAAGCTGAAAAACCAAAAGATGCCGCAAAAGTTAACAAATCAAATCTGAGCTGTCCTGTGCATTTAGTATGAGTCAGTTGAGGTGCCAAAGTTAAAGATGAAGTGACTGTGATATTTTTATGTAAAGCTTTTCCAAGGTATGGGATAAAGCAAAATTCATTGATGCCAGATTTCTGATGTAAATACAAAGTGTGCTACGTAATAAACACCTTCTTCCCAAAAGTAGTGGCTGAAGAAACGTGTGTTCAACTAAATATTCAACCCACTGCGATACTTGAGTAATCTCAGGCAGGATTATTCATACTGCATTATGAAGTGAGGTAAGAGTAACTGTCCTTAACTTAAAAACTGCATTTGAACCCTATCAAACCTAGAGTCTGTGGAAATTATGGAGAAAATTTTCTGCCAGTTGGAATTACAGAAAAGAAGATGGCTATGGTTGTTGGAGGTCAGTTGTCTCAGGTTCAGGACATCTCTGCAAGAGTTCCTCAGGGTAGTGTCCTAGGTCCAAACATCTTCAGCTGCTTCATCAATGACCTTCCCTCCATCATTATGTCAGAAGTGAGGATATTTGCCAATGATTGCACAATGTTCAATACCAATTGCTGTTCATGAAGCAGTTCATGTCTAAATGCAGTTAGACCTGGTTTGGGTTTGTGTCATGATGCATTGGGCCACCAGGCTGGAAATCAATCCAGAGTCATCACAAAAACTAAAGTTTTTAAAATGAATATCCCCAAATCACCAAACTACCTGAATTTCAGACCCAGGCTGACAGAGGCACAGACCAAGTTTTTGTATTTAACAAGAATCACTATCTATTAGAGGCAATCGGATTCTACTTATGGACAACAATTGAACTAAATTAAGTAAACTCTACAAAATAAAACTCTAACCCCATTAAAAACTCTCCCTTATACACACAGACAAACATAATCAGTCAACAAAACAAAAAAGACATCTTGAAAACAGTTCTAGACTTGCTTCACGTAACCTATTACATTGTTTTTTGGAATAGAAATTATTCATCGAATCCCTACAGTGTGAAAACAGGCCATTCAACCCATCGAGTCCACACCAACACTCTGAAGAGCATCCCACCCAGACCCAATAGCCTATCCCTGCAGCCCTGCATTTACCATGGCCAATCCACCTAGCCTGCACATCCCTGAACACAAAAGGGCAATTTAGCATTGCAAATCCACCCTAACATGCACGTTTGGACAATGGGAGGAAACTGGAGCACCCAGCGGAAACACATGCAGACACAGGGAGAATGTGCAAACTCCGCACAGTTGCCCGAGAGTGGAATTGAACCCGGGTCCCTGGCACTGTGAGGCAGCACTGGTAACCACTGTGCGACTATGCCATCCTCTGCAGGTTTCTCTTTGACTTTCCTTTGTCCGGCAGCCTCCATTGGTTTGCAAGAGGCACAGGGCAGCGGGTTCACTGCTGAAAGGTCTCTGACTTCTCCAATTTAAAGTCATAACTTTCAGTATCTGCTGAAAGAAAGATAACTCTAAAATGACTTATGACTGAGAACTGAAAGTGTGTTTTTGGCTGTTAAATATCTGCTGGTTTCTCATCTGATCTGACTGGCATCTCTCTAAGAACTGTTCTGAAGGGTCACTGAACCTGAAACATTGGTTCTGCTTTCTCTCTGTGGGTGCTGCCAGACCTGCTGAGGTTTTCTAGCAACATCTGTTTTTTGTTTTTTTTTAAGCTTCTCTATTTTGCTCACAGACCAAGCTGTTTAGCTAGCCTTGTCGTCAGGCTATGGACCTTTGTCATTCATAACTGGTCACTAATCCACACTAATCAGCTTCATTTGTAACCTATCCCTCAACTCTAATACATCTGCACATTGCTGCTAGCCACATCTACACAGAGTTCACAAAACCTATCAAATTCCTAACTTTCAACACATGTAGACATCTTTGTAATGCCTTGGTTCAAAACAGTTCTTTCTCATTTCAGTCCACAGCTTTTAAAAAGCACAAAAATAAAGAGAGACAGTCTTTGCAGCCAACAAGCAACAGGTGTGCCACTCAATGCCAAACAAAACAGAATCTAACCATCACTGCTTGACATTCAATGGTGGTCCTATCACTGAATGACAACGTCAACTGCAGCAATTGTCTCCAATACTGGTGTGCCCGGTGCAGGCAGTGGCAAAGGTGAAAAGGCCCAGCGGCAAAAGCTGACGCCTGAGGATCAGCAATTTCAACTGGGTCTGGCAAGGCAGTGGGGGTGTAAGCCAGCTCAGAACTCATATGCAGATAGAATTCTCTTTAAGCTATATCGTTTCATTTTCTCCTCTTCTTAAACTATCAAAATGGCACCAGATTATGGATTTTCACTGGTAAATTTTATCGTATTTCACTGTAAAATGCACATAACAATAAATCTTTCATTCATATTGACACCATTGACCAGAAACTGAACTGTACTCGCTATATTAATACAGTGGCTACAAGAACAGGTCATAGGCTGGGAGTCTGACAGCAAGTTACTTATAACCGGAGTCTCCACTGCCTGACCACCATCGATTAGACAGGAGTCATGAGTGTGATAGAATACTCTCCACATCTGGATGAGTGCAGCTCCTACTAACTCAAAAGGTTTGACATCATCTAGGTCGAAGTATCCCCTTTGCTTGGCACCACATCCATAAACATTCAGTTATTTCACCAATGTTCAGTCACAGTCGTGCACAAGATGTACTGCAGAAATTCACCAAGGCTCCTTTGACAATACCTTCCAAACCCACAATCACTTCCAGGTGGAAGGGCAGGGGCAGCAGATACACGGGAACACCATCACCTGCAAGTTCCCCTTCAAGTCACTCATCATTCTGATTTGGAAATATATCACAGTACGGTTTGTGGCGCTGGGTTAAGATCCTGGAACTCCCTCTTTAATGACATTGTGGGTCTACCTATACCAAATGGTCCACAATATTTCAAGAGGGACAATTTGAAGGCAACTAGGGGTGAGGAAGAAATGCTAACCTAGTCAGGAATACCCACAGCCATGAAAAGATATATATCAAATAATATATATTCATTTCTGCAACATAGGCATTGCTGGCTGGGCCAGCATTTATTGCCCGTCCCTAGAATATATGCAAAAATTCCCAGAAATTGGGTTGCTGATAACTTTGAGAACATATGGACTAATATAAGAGGTACTTTAAAAAGTAAAATTACATCTCATTGATTATAAACCAATAGAAGACATGCTTCTGTTTAAACAAACAAGGTCATTTTTCTTCCTATACATGTTTTTGCTATTTTTAATCATGCTTTTATTATGATATTCCCACACAAATTCAATCAATGTTCAATGAGAAAACTAGAGATGACAGGTTATTTTTATCTTCTTCCACATGGGATTAGATGGAGGACGTGCTCTTTGTCCTGATGAGTACAGATGCTCTGGGTATCTGCTCCAATTGGTCACGTGTAATACAGTTTAATCTATTTACCTAACCCACTTCCCAAATATAAAGCACACTGCATGAACAGATAAAAGCCAGCATACTGAGTTGTTGACAAGAGGGTAATTTATCTCAGCTTATCTGACAGAAGGATGTATGCTTTCTCCAGCATAGTAATTTGGTGGAAGATCCCTGGCTGATATATCTCTGGCCAAGGTATAGAGAGGCTGATAATAACACTCCAGGCAGCGTCCCAGCTAATTTTGTTTTTATTTTGGTCATAGAGGTGTATAGCATGGAAACAGACCCTTCGGTCCAACCCGTCCATGCCGACCAGATATCCCAACCCAATCTGGTCCCACCTGCCTGCACCCAGCCTCATATCCCTCCAAACCCTTCCTATTCATATTCCCATCCAGATGCCTTTTAAATGTTGCAATCATACTAGTCTCCACCACTTCCTCTGGCAGCTCATTCCATACACGTACCACTCTCTGCATGAAACAATTGCCCCTTAGGTCTCTTTTATATCTTTCCCCTCCTACCCTAAACCCATGACCTCTAGTTCTGGACTTCCCCACCCCAAGGGAAGGGACTTTGTCTATTTATCCTATTCTCATGATTTTATAAACCTCTATAAGGTCACCCCTTAGCACCTCACATTTACCTAAATTAAACTCCACCAGCCACTCCTCAACCCATTGGCCAATCTGATCAAGATTCCGTCATAATCTGAGATAACTTTCTTCGCTGTCCAATACACCTCCAGTTTTGGTGCCATCTGCAAACTTACAAACTATACCTCTTATGGTCACATCCAAATCATTTATATAAATGACAAATAGTGGACCCAGCACCGATCCTTGTGGCACTCCACTGGTCACAGGCCTCCAGTCTGAAAAACAACCCTCCACCACCACCCTCTGTCTTCTACCTTTGAGCCAGTTCTGTATCCAAATGGCTAGTTCTCCCTGTATTCCAATGAGATCTAACCTTGCTAACCTGTCTCCCAGGGGGAACCTTGTCAAATGCCTTACTGAAGTCCATATAGATCACATCCACCACTCTGCCCTCATCAATCCTCTTCATTACTTTTTCAAAAGACTCGTTATTTGGATTTATCAAAACTATATTGATTGCCTTGCACTAAACATGTCAACTCTATTGTTTTCTTATAAGGTGGTTATGTAATTTGGACATGGAGTCACATTCAGACAGATTGTTTTGATAAACTTCCTTTGCTAACGTAACAGACACCAGGAATCAACCACGCATGCTATTAGCTCAAGTGGTTTATATGAAAATAGTGTCCTTTATTATTGTTATTGGCTCTCCAATCTAGATAACTAACTAGAAAAATGTAATCATAATAGATTTGTTGGAATTTATTTTCACAGCTTGCCATCGCAGGATTTGAACCAACAACCTTTGGTTGACTTGTCCATCTTATCCCAAACATTTCTTCATGCCTGAGCAAATCCTAGTTCATGCTTCTAAACCAGTGAACTGAATGTTTAAAATGGTTATTAAACAACGCATGATTCTGCAAGGTTCTGTAGGTGCTGTGCCAAAGGGAAACAAAGTGAGTTATCAAAAATATTTCTTTGCTAGCTTCAGTTTATTTCCAATATGCCTCCTGTCATTAGCAGATCTCACTTATCTTGCTACTAGAACAACTCAAGAGAATAATTCACCACGTTTAGTGTCGCTTCTTTGATTAACTTGTTATCAGGACTTTGTGACACTTAAAACTTAATTCAAACCGTATCAAGGGTGATCACTTATTAATTTGTACTCTTTTTCTCAAGCCTGAGTGGCTTCACCAATTTATTTAAAATATTTTCTTTGGTGACGACTATGTCATAACATCCTGACAATTACCTGATGCTGAACCATTGGTTTGCATTACATGTTGTGTTGGATCACATACTGACCACATCGCCAAGACTTCCCACTTTGGATTCCATAACATCACCTTACTCCACCTCTGTCTGCACTTGTGGGCAAGTCTAGGATAACCCCAGAGGATAATCTCAACATATGGGGTTACAACTTTAAGGCATAAATGATGAGAATTTTTTTTTTCAGAGAGTTGTGAATCTGTGGAATTTCTTTTACTAGAGGGCCATAGAGGGTGGGTCAATAAGTATATTCAAGACTGAGATACATTCTCTAGTAAGAGAATCAGGGAAAAGGCTCAATATGGAGTCAAGGACTATTAGGACAGCTATGATCTCATTGAATGGTGGAGCAGACTCAATGGGTTGAATCGCCTTCTTCTGGTCCCATGTGTTATGCCGCTGAAACCCTCATCAAGAGGGTTCTCTTCATACTTCCAGATTTGATTATTCCAATTTATCCTTGACTGGCCTCCAGTTTTCCACCCGACAAATTCAAAAACATCTGCTCTCCACGTCCAAACTCAGAATAAGTCTCACTGACCATTACCCATATGTCCTCTGACCACTATTGTCTTCTGACTCATTAATGTCTTGATTTTAAAATTCTTATCATGGTTCTCTATTCCTTCACAGTTTAGTTCTTCCCTATCTTGGCGGTCTCCTTCAGCCAACAGCTAGGAGATCTTTTTGCTCATGGTCTTTTGCACATGCCCGATTCTAACTGCACCTCTGTTGGCAGCCAATCATTCAGCTGCCAAATCCCAAGATCTGAATTCCCTCCTTAAACTTTCTACCCACTCTTTCCTCAACAAACCTAACTCTGGTACCATACTTTGGGTCATTTCTGTTATATGCCTCAGTATTTTTTTTGTTTGATAGTAGTCCGTCTCAAATATATTGGAGACCGAGTGTCACAAAATACATCAAACTAATTTGAATCAGTACAGAATATCTAGTGCAGAGCTAAGGGAGGATGCATCATCTTACAGCTAAAGGATAACATTTAGTTTAGTATAAATAATCTTTGCTATGGTTATGATCTTCATGACAAACAACAGTAACCACATGTCAAAATAACCTGCAGCTATAAAACGCTCTGGAGAACTGGGGAACAGGAACAAAGTTCTGTATTTCTCTTTATTCTGTTAGATGTTGGATCTGAAATCCAGCCGAATGCTGTGATGCACAGAATCTCTCTTTGTCAGAGTCACACAGCATGGAAACAGACCCTTTGGTCCAATCAGTCCATGCCAAACACAATCCAAAACTAAACTAGTCCCACCCACCTCCTCCTAACCCATATCGCTCCAAATCTTTTATATTCATTTTGGGTTTATAAAATTATAGGAGTAACCATATCCTTGTGAACAGCTCTGAACTGCTCACAATTCAATGTTACATACCTTATATTAAAAAAAATCAGTGAAATTCACCCTCACTATTGGGGATGAGAATTAATGAACATGATTGTGTTAGAAGCCATTTAGTCAGTATCTGGCTTTTGTGATACGACCTGAGAATGATTCATGCTGCAAACGAATGCTGGAAATGAAACACTTCCACTTTGTACACAAACATTCAAGAGTAAAACACCTCTCCTAAACGTATAAACAAAGTAAAATATTAACTGCATTAATATGGAGTTTCCAATCTCAAACTCCATCAGAAGGACAAATCGAACTTCACTCAGCACTAAGAAACAATTAAGATGGGTTGTCACGAGTCAGTTCCCTGTTACTAATAAAGGGCAGAAATATTACAACTATGGAGTTGGTTACATGTGTACTGGCCATCTCAGTATCTGTGAAAAGGCACCTCCAAATAATAGATGCAAAATTGGTCAAAATACCCAATACAAATATGACGCAGCACTGATAGAGCCCAGGGCAATGAAGTTTGCAATACTGACATTGCTGCGCACAAAATATCTACGCTAACCTCACATTTTAAAGTTATCAACAAATATATAAACATTTACTATCACAATGCAATTCTCCCCACCTTCAGCCAGACTGCGCCATGTCAGTACAAAGGAACTGCTACACCATTTGGAGGTGCAATCTTTCAGAAGATATGTTAAAATGAGGTCGCATCGGTCCTCTCAGCTGCAAAATATGCTACTGCACTGTTGACAAAGAGCAAATGAGACTGGGAATAACAAGATAATAAGGCAGTGTGAAATTGGAAGCTCTCTGTGTAATGTGGCTTATATTTTTGTTAATTTATACTTTGAGAAGCTTTAATGAAATCAACAAAACAAATTACCTATTTGTTATAACACTGCCAGACACACAATTGGCAACTGCATTTCTATAACAGTAAACAAATGAAATAAAGTATTTGTTTGTTTTGGCACAAGGCGTTTGATAGGTGCACATTCTTCTTTCAGTTTAGTGCCCATAATACGTGGTAATGAAGTCCTCCACACATGTGCTCAAACAACTACTGGCTCACCCACCTTCCTTCCCCATAAGGAAGCACTAAGTCTCTGATTGACAGGTTGGAAACATCACATAGGAACCTATAGATGAGAGGTTGAATCCAAGCCTCATCATTCCACTTTACAGCTTACAGTCGACACGTACATGTATTAAACCTTGTGCTTTTTACACACAATACATATATTTAAGATTTTATTCATTATTAAAGAGAAACAGTAAACCTTGAACTCCAAATCAGAGCTCTTTAACATTATTTACAAATTGGAACGCTTCATTCAATCTGGAAGTCAATCCTAGGGAATAAGTTGCAAGACTGGCACCTGATCTGAAGGTTCACCTTATTCCCTAGATCACGTAAGGTCTCCCTGAAAACCTTGAAATTCCCCACCTTTAAACTTGGCCCATTAAGCTACAACTTCAGCACTCATCCTGAGTATTAATTACTCTACATTGGATGCAGTGAAAACCAATGCAGAATTAATACTAGAGAATAGATTCCAAACAAAAACAGAAATTACTGGCAAAGCTCAGCAGGTCTGGCAGCATCTGTGGAGAGAAATCAGAGTTAACGTTTCGGGTCGGGTCATTAACTCTGATTTCTCTCCATAAATGCTGCCAGACCTGCTGAGCTTTTCCAGCAATTTCTGCTTTTGTTTCTGATTTACTGCAATCTGCAGTTCTTTTGGTTTTTGTTTAAGATAAATTCCATGTTCTTTGTTCTCTCCTTATATAGATGTTTGAATGTATCAGTGATAAATAACCAGGAGATTTCTCTAGGTCTTTATATAAGAAACAAGTTAAAACAGTATTCACTACAATTTTAAAATAAAGCTAAAAATGTGTGTATATCTCATGTTAAACCTAGCTTTCAGGAGCCAAAAATGTATTAGGTTGGAGCAACTGCTCAGAAATAAATGCTTGGGATAATAAAAACTGAAAGAAGCTCACTCTGAAATTAGACTGAGAAAAGGGAATTCTGGCACTGATTCCAGGTTTAAGTGATCTTAGGGCTGAAGGAAAACTGATGTGTTCTGACATACATTGACTCTTAGTGGAGGGGGATTTGCATTATCCAGATTTTCCTCACAGACTAAAGCTCATGAACAAAGGACAATGTGGTGTGTAAAAATTCAACTCATGTCCACCGTATTGAATGAAACATGAAACCCCAGGGAAAGCAGTACAGCTCAAACACAATTTCCAGTCCCTCTCACACTGCGCTGCTCCTCACTTGCTCCATTGTACGGATTCAGGTTTGGGGATTTCAATATTCTTCACCTCAATCTCTTCCCATGGCTCGAGTTTGGGTGCAGGGATCATAATGGTCTAGAATTTAAAGATAAATCAAATTTAATATTTCTTTAAATAAAATGTTAGTTGTTCTTGCTGGAATACTGTACAACTGAAAAACAGGATTCATCAGTAAGTCCAGCCACAAATACCACACACACTGACACTCAGTGATACATTTAACGCGAACGTGGCCAGGCTTTTAAAAGAAATTCATCCTCGTCACATTGCCAGATATTTCTCTTTTAGAATTTTAACAAAACATTCTCCTGTTTTAACAGACAGCACCTCACTTTCCTTTCTAGGTGCTAAGGATGCACCAATCTTGCGAGTTTGGGAATGATTTTGCAGCCTTTTTATTCAGATTCCACAGTTTTCTGTTGCTGTTGGTAAAATTGTGCATTTTCCAAACAGTCTCCCTGAAGTGGCCACACAAGGAGACAGGGTGGTAAAGAAGGCATATGGCATGCATGCCTTTATTGGTCAGGGAATTGAGTACAAGAGTCAGGATGTCACGTTGCAGCTTTATAAGACTTTGGTTTGGCCACACTTAGAGCACTGATTTCAACTCAGGTTACCACGTTAAAGGAAGGTTTAGAGGCTTTGGAGAGGGTGCAAAAAGGGTTTACCAGGATGCTGCCTAGGTTAGAGGGTATCAGCTAAAAGGAGAGGCTAGAAAAACTTGGGTTGTTTTCTCTGGAGTTGTGGAGGCTAAGGGGAGATGATAGAAGTCTATGTACAGATAGGGTTGACAATCAGAATCTTTTTCCTAGAGTTAAAATGTCCAATACCAAGGGGCATGCAGTTAAGGTGAGAGGGGGAAAAGTACAAAGGAGATGTGAGGGGCAAGTTTTTTAACACAGGAAGTGGTAGAGGTGGGAACACACTGCCGGGGAGATGGTGAAGGCAGATACGATAAGGATGTTTAAGGGACTTTTAGATAAGCACGTGGATATATCAGGAATGGAGGGATATGGACCAAGAGCAGGTAAAAGGGATTAGTTTAATTTAACATCATGTTCGGCACAACATTGCGGGCTGAAGGGTCTGTTCCTGTGCTGTACTGTTCTATGTTGTAGTTGCTGTCACTATTCGGAATCATTGGTGAAACCTCATGACTGCCTCTCATGATGATGATTCGAATGAATTAAACTTCATTCTGCCGGTCATGAAACTCAATAAATTGAAAGCCTTATTTAAAGTTATAAAAAAAAACAGTAATCCCCTCCCAGAAAAACAGGAGCAAATGAAGCAGATGCAATAAAAATTAGGTTATTCAGAGCTCAGCAAAATACATATAGGCTTTCCAGAGGCTACACAGACACAGAAATTAAACACTGGGGCTATTATAAACTAATGATTTCCTAGGACAGAGCTCATGAAGGAGTCAAGCATAAATAACCATTAGGTGAAGTGGTGCTAGAGGGCAAGGAATAATTAGACAGAGCTGCATACAGTTCGGTGCCTGTTTTATGGTTAGACACTCAATCCTAACTTTTATATTAGCAAATGGAGAGAGATCAGGCCATCTGAAAACACACAAATTACCTTAATGATTGGGTCTTTGGGAGGAGCCCATGCAGGTACTATCTTTCCATGCATTCTCCACAAACCATAGGGATTAACTAAATGTCTCTCAAACACTACGTACTCCAGGACATCTTTCGGTAGATCTTCATTGCCATACATCAGACGACCAAATCGATCATAAATTGCCAAGGTCTGAGGGCAGAGATAGCAGTTTATGGTTTATCTGCTGTGATGGTTAATGTCCTATCAATGTCAGATTTATTCAACTTATTGAAGAATGGATACGTGAAGGCAATTTAATGACAAAACAGAAACAAGTGGATAAGGAGAAACTGAAAATAATGTCTGAAATCTATCACGGTTGTCACAACTCCATTCCTTTAAGGGATACATAACCCTTTCAAAATCTTTCAAAACATAGAACATATAGATGGCTAGAACAATGACTAGTATTTAGAAAGTCTTTTAATGTTGCAAACAATCCCCAATGCTTCACAGCTGCGTACAATTTATGAAGCAAATTTGACAACAAGCTACCTAGATTGACAGATGGGCAAACATTCAGTTAAAAGAGCAGCTTAAAAGCAAGAAAGATGTTGGGGGGGGGGGGTGCTGCTTTCAGAATGTACGGCCTTGGCAACTGAAGATGGGGGGGGTGCTGCTTTCAGAATGTACGGCCTTGGCAACTGAAGATGTGGCCACGAGTAGAGAAGTGATTCAGATTGTGATATTGAAGAGACTAGAATTGTACAAGTTCAGATAATTTGGATATTTGTGGAGCTGCAGGACATTAGAGAGATAGGGAGGGATTTAAAAACGAGGGTTGAGAAAAGTGAGAAAATATGTTAATTTAAAATTCAGCCATGATCCGCACCCAATGGATTTGTTATACACACAGAGGTATAAAACTGAATACCCACATTATAAATAGTTTGTGACAAATAATGTTTACAGTTGTAATAAACAGGATATTAGAACTTTGGAAATGATTCATAAGCAGTTACTGAAACAAATAATCAGGCTGAACCCATTTCAGCTCTCTTTGGGGAACTGGAGACAAAGCAGTTCCCAAAGGGGAAGAAAATCTGTTCCTCAGCAAGAACAAAAGTATCTTCTATTTTAACACCTGCCCACTTAAGTTGCTCCAAAAAAATAGGAACTTAATGATTTTTTTCTTTTATGCACATTTGATCTGAAATGCAAAAAGTGGCAGGTGGGTGAGTAACCAACGGGCACAGATTTGAAGTAATTGGTCAAAGAACTAGAACCCAAGCAGGGAGGTGAGGAAACTTTTTTCACACAGCTAGTTATGATATGGAATACACTGCCTGAAGGAGTAAACTCAAAAATGATATGCAGAAGAGAACTGGACAATACCAGATAGAGAAATATTTAGGGAAAGGGTCTAATTTTCAAAGAACCAGCACAGACACAATGTGCTCAGGTCCCTAATTCTTTGTTGCAACATGATTCTTACAGATCCTGACTTAGAGACAGTGCTGTCCTGTCCTGTCCTGTTCATTTCAGCAAGATGAGCTAATGGTAAGACATAAAATGTATTATTTGTAATGTTTGTTCACATTTTTGCCTAGCAAGCATTAGTTTTGCAAGTCAGCAAAATAATATTTAACCATCTGGAAACACAAAGGCAGAGACTGTTTGATGTAGAAGGCAAATATATGGTTTCTAGGTGTGACAGCTTTAAACCACAATTGGCATCTGGCACTATTTCTTCGCATGTTAGTTCAAAACATCTTTAGTTTAATGGATTTACTGCTGATCAAAAACAGAAGCCCTTTTTACTTGTAGTATGTTAACATGCTTTGGTTCCTTCAATTCCAGTCTGGACCAATGACCCAGACATTTGGTGGGGTCTTCAAATAATTTAGAAATGGAGTGAAAAGGAGGAGAAACTAGCTAGAAAATTCCACTCGTCACAGCAAAGATTCCATCTCTGAGCAACAACAAATGATCTAATTTACCAATGGCATCACATCAGAAACCTTGTCTTGAATGTGTCTGTGATCTTAATAAGCAGTAACTGGCATATGCAAGACTTATGTGTGTGAAGCTATGTTTGAGCGCTGGATTTATGGAATCATGAGTCTAAAACTTTAGAGTCATTAATGTAACATAGTCATCAATAACTTTGATAATAAACACAAGAAAATGTATTTAACCAGAATGTGGCTGAATGTGGATCTTGTTAATATATGGCATGTTTGAGGGGATTAGTATCACTGCATTTAAGGGAAGCAATGATTTGGAGATGCCGGTGTTGGACTGGGGTGTACAAAGTTAAAAATCACACAACACCGGGTTATAATCCAACAGGTTTATTTGGAAGCACTAGCTTTCGGAGCGACGCTCCTTCATCAGGTGGTTGTATTATCAGCGACCTGAGGAAGGAGCAGCACTCTGAACGTCAGTGCTTCCAATTAAACCTGTTGGACTATAACCTGGTGTTGTGTGATTTTTAACTAAGGGAAGCAATATGCGAGAGAAAGGAACACAGGATATGGTGATAGGTAGAGATGAAGTGGGGTAGAAGGCTTGTGCAGAACATAAACACCAACATGGACTAGTGGGGCTGAACGGCCTGCTTCTGTCCTGCAAGTTCTATCAACATTAATAAGCGAGTCTGGACAGGTTACGGAAATTTCTCTTATTGCACAACAGCCATTCAGCTGCTAATCCTATAAAATCATAGAATAATACAACACAGGAAAAGGCCATTCTATCCATCAAATCTTTTCTGGTTCTTTCAAAGAGCATTCAGCTCTTACCCCATATCCCTGCAATGCTCTTCCTTTTCAAGTAATCATCCCATACTCTTTGGATAGCTAACACTGAATTTGCATCCAACACTGTATCAATCAGTGTGTTCTAAATTCTAACTATTCAATGAATTTAATTTTTAAAAAAATGCTCTCATCATCTCTGGTTCTTTAGTTTCTCACCCTAAAATCTGTTTTACGGAGTCACAGAATCAGCCAGTACAGAAATAGACCCTCCAGTCTAACCAGTCCATGCTGACCATAATCACAAACTAAACTAGTCCCACCTGCCTGTGATTGGCCTATGCCCTACCAAACATTTCTTTTCATGAGATTATCCAAATGTCTTTCAAACGTTGTAATGGTACCGCATCCACCACTTCCACACCCGAACTACTGTATAAAATAAATTTTCCCTCATCTCTTTTTTAAAATCTTTCTCCTCTCACTTTAAAAATATGCCCCAATCTTGAGATCTATCCCCTCTTGTAATATTTCAGCTATCAGAAACAGTTTATCTGGATTTACACCAACTGAACCCTTCAGGATTTTAAACATCTCTTGTCAAATCAATTTTTAAACACAGCTTCTAGGGAGAATAACCCTAGCTTCTCCTTATCTTTATTTTATGATTTTCTCATTCACTGGATTCTCCTATATTCAATGCAGAACACAGCTGAGTGATGATACCTGCTGAGTGTGAAATCTTACGGTAACCTGACCGTAGAGGTTTCCTTTGCTGACCATGTCAGGACATCGGACATGCACCAACTTCGGTGCTTCCAGCGACTGCAGAAACCTCCAGCAAATGGTCTTGTACCTGTTGCCACGCACCATATCCTGAAGGGAACAGCAGTGACACTTGTTTTAGCTACTCAATGGAAAGAGGGAAGGTCAATCCAGGCTACTCCAAGATCTCCTTCCAATAATTTGGACCAATCTTCTCAAGCCAATGCAAAATTATTATTTTTTAAAATAAATACATCTTAAAAAGATCTTTAAAGATAAAATCATTAGTATGAGAAATGTACTTACCGGATAACAGCGCTCGGTTACCAACTTGTGAAGTAATACTTTGTCAAAACTGTAAACATAAATTTTTTTAAAAATTATTTTATGTTTATAATTTCTCAGGGAAACAAATTACTGAGTTCCCATCAGTTACAGTTCAATGCAGCAGGAAATAGAATTAAGGGGAGATGATGGCCTAGTGGTATTATCACTCCGAGACGGTTAATCCAAAGACCCAGGTAACGATCTGGGGACCTGGGCTCAACGCCTGCCATGGCAGATGGTGGAACTTAAACTCAAGTCTGAAATTGATGGCTTGAAGGGCAGAATGGCCTACTCCTGCACCTATTGTCTACTGAGTCTAATGATGACCATGAAACCACTGCCAATTATTGGAAAAATTCATCTGACTCACTAAAATCCTTTAGGGAATGAAACTGCTATCCTTACCCAGTCTGGCCTACATATGACTGCAGACCCACAGCAATTTGCTTGACTCTTAATTAGGGATGGGCAATAAACACGGGCCTGGTCGGTGATGTCCACATCCTTTGAATGAATTATAAAACTAGAATCATGAATCTCACAGCTATTTAGCCCGTTGCTCTTTTGTTGGTTTCTTGAAAGGTCTTTCCAATGAGTCTGTTTCTCTGTTCTTCATCCAGTTCCTCTTCAGGTATTTATCTAACTTCCTTTTCAAAGTTAATTTAGAATGTGCTTCCACCAACCTTTTTACAGTCTCTACTTAAAAACAATTTTCAACTCCGTTTGCATTATTTTGCCCCCTCCATCTGGAGAATCATTTTCTTAATTGTTTTGTTAAAAAGTCTCCATCAATTTCAACACATCTATTAAATCTTCCCTTAATCTCCTCTGCCCTAAGGGAAATAATCCTAGCTTCACTATTGTCTCACAAAGCTGAGGTCCTTACTCCCTGGTGGAAATTTAATAAGTGGAACCTACACAGATCTTTACAACATTTGCTGAGTGTCCAGGCTTCAGCAAAGCAAACTCTTGAAAAAGCACCCCACGCTAAAACCCAGGAAGCCACTGTAATAAACTGTGAGGTATTCTGAGGGGCTCTTAGCCAAATGGTCCGTTGTCTACCCCAATCTCTATCCAGTAACTTCCTACTGCAATGGTGTACAAACTGTCTCTGCTTCATGCAGTCGAATCAGCTGCTGGAGCTCATTGTCAGCACTCACATAAGGACTGGCCGCAGTGTACATCCAGCCCATGCCCAGCCCAGCAAATACTCTTCTGACATATTCCAAGTAATAGCTTTGGAGATCAGAAAATGCATTTGAGATCCAGCTGGAAAAAATTCCACAAACCAGAACTCAAATAAAATTACAAAACTTTTCGAATTCTGAGGCAGGATGAGGTCAAAAGCAAACCACAGGAAGAGACGTTTGGAAACATCAGCCATTTGAATCATCAATTAGTCAGTGTAAAAGAAGTAACATTCAATAAAAGATTGTATGTTTGTTTTCATGTATTCAGTCATAGAGTCAGAGTCAAATACATCATTTATAATTTTTAAAAATTTGCTTTTATACAATCTCTGAATTTCCCAAAATGCTTCACACCAAACTTAAAGCCTTGTAAATGTAGTCATTATTGCAATGTAGGAAATGGTGCACTCTAATTTCACACAGCAAGCTTCCACACACTGCAGTGATGTAAAGACCAGATGAGGTACTGCTGACTGGATAAATATTGGCCAGACAATGAGGTGAATTTCTCTGCTTTTACTTGAAGCACGGCCATTAAATGGTTCGCCCGAGAGAGGCCTCAGTTTAATGCTGCCTTGGAAATATAGATCTCACTATGTAGTGGTCCCTGTGTAACACACAGAGTAACGGTCTAAGGTTTGGACTCAAATCTTCCAGTCTCTGTCTCAGACGCACAGACCTTCCCACTTGTGTTATGGGTGGCACGTAGACATCTGCTGAGCTTGGAGTCAGAGCAGGAATACTGCAAAACATTGATCACTGAATTTACTGAACACATGTCTGGCACAGACTTGGAAGAACACATCACAAGCAGTTTCACCTCTGGAGGCATATAACTGAGAACCTAGAAGCATCAACAACAAATGTACTGTGGCCCAGAAAACCTGGAGACTCAGGAGAAAGCCAACAATAGTGCAACTTAGATGACAATCCCCCACAAATTAAGGTCTCCTTTTCCAAGGAGCACATCTCAGAACACCCAGTTGAAAAGCTGCTGGGATGACTCAGCATTTTATCCAACATGATGCCCTTGCAATTGGTCACTAAGAGACCCAAAATAGTGCTCTTACATTTCTTCTCCCTCTCTCCTACCCTGCAGAAACCCTCCCCAGCTACACAATCAAGACTGGGGCATCAACAACAAAGTAGGTTGCCTTTAATGTAGACAAATGTTCCAATACCCTTCACAGGAGCATCATTCCCATTCACAGGAATTGACAGAGCCAATATTTGACACCAAGTCACCAAGCTACTGCAGATCACCCAAACTGGCAGATGTTAAGGACCAATTTAAAGAGAGATAAGCAAGTTGGAAGAAGCAATTTCTTAGCTTAGGACATACATATCTGAAGAGCAAGATGCAATGGCAAAAATCAGGAGATGCTTGAATGACCAGGATTGGAGTAACGTACTGGTCTGACTGCACAGTCAAAATGGAGGATGTGCCAGAGATAGTGACTCGTTGAATTACTTAGTGGAACCCCTTGACCCACCATAGCAAGAATAAACAGAACAATGTTTTGAAAATGCTCAGTTACTTGAGTGAAGCTTCACTGGAAATGTTACTCACTTCACAAGGCAGTTGTGTGCCTCTATATAAATATCTTGGGCCTTTGAGGCAAAGTCCTTGGAGCGGAATTCTTGATCATGTTCTTTCACCTTTCGGATTCTGTTAAAAGAAAGTCTGTTAGTCACCATTACTGAGAACTGACTTCCTTGCTGCCCAAGGACAGAGACACTAAGCTGGAATAAAGGTTAAATTCCAATAATCTCCTCAACCACAGCTCAACCACATCACACTATTGACTTATCCTGCCTGCTTTTATCCATGATGCTTCAACCTCATGAATTTCATGGGGATCAATAATCCTCCAGTATCTCTTTCAAGTACAATGTTGAGGTGGCGGTGTTAGACTGGGGTGCACAAAATCAGAAGTCACACAACATCAGGTTATAATCCAATAGGGTCATTTGAAATCACAAGCTTTTGGAGTGCAGCCCCTTTGTCCAGTGCAGTGCATCGTACCGTGGGCAGCTCGCATTCAATGCCATTCCTGCCGTCACTCAACTTCCAAGAGAAGGCCGCACACAGTCGATAGGAATGTTGGCAGGAGCCTCCTCTCCCTGACCTAAGGACATTGAGGAAAATTGGAAGCACTATCATCCAACCAGCATGACTGAGAGCAGTTTCCTCAGTACTAACTTTGGTTACGGTGGTGGTAAGGGAGGAGACACAGACAAAGTGTCTCTCTTTCTGGCTTAATAAGACATGGCAATGTGTGTTGATGCAGTAACCTCAAAGAGGCTGGTGCAATTACAGCATTTCAAAGGCATCTGGAGGGGTGCATGAATAGGAAGGGTTTACAGGATATGGGCCAAATGTTGGCGAATGGGACTGGATTAATTCAGGATATCTGATCAGCACGGACAAGTTGGACTGAAGGGTCTGTTTCCATGCTGTACAATTCTACATCTATTACACTATAAGTCAATGAATAATTCCATCTTTTTATGTTTGTAAACACAGACTTAACCAGTTAAGTCACAGAGGGTGCAATTGACATTTACTTTGCATTCAATTAAAGCAGGTCAATGATTGCTCAGGTGAAAGCAGGCTCCCTCTCACCACTTACACTGAATCAGCACAAGATTCTTATTCACTACAGGATTTTACCAAGTTACCTCACATTGAGTTTCTGAAATTAACATTGATTAATTGTGAAACTGGGACAGGTCCCTGGGGATTCAATCTTCCTTAACTTATTTCTGGTGAACATTAATAGCCAAGGAAGGGATTTTATCATGTTCTACTTGGCCCATTTTCATGCCCCACTTTCAGTGATAAAACTAAACTATTAGATGCTGCACAATTCAACTGTTTCAGGTGGGAAACCATGCATTAATTATGGACTCAGATAGTTGCAGAGCCCCTCACAACCAATTATACAAGGCAAGATTCACCCTCATAGGAATGTGATGACTGGCCACCAACATGGATTGAGGGAGAAGTATTTACCAGGATATCAGCGTCTGTGCCCTTCTCACGTTTGAACTAGTGCACTGGAACTTTCCCACCTAGCTGACAGCACAGATGGGAGCTCGGCTTATACTCACAACCAAGAGGTAGCACATTGACAGAGGGGCTCTCTTAGTGCTGCCTCTCAGCAAGTGCAACAGTCCCTCACTACCAGATTCAATGCTCAAGACTCTGGACTGGGAAATGTTCCATAACCTTCTGACTCAGAGGCAGGGTGCCATTGATGGAGCTACATGCTATGCTCCAACACATCTAATGTTTCCACATTTCCTTTTATTTGTGGAATTTTAAGAGATATTGTAATGTACACGATTCAAATTTCAGCAGCCTCACTATCACACATTTCATGAATTGCCTGGATATAAATCACCCTTCAGCATCTCTTGGAATTAGTCACTCTTCATGTACGAACACAGGCAATGAGTGCCAACTATGGGTCGCATTCCTGCCAGGTCCAATCCTGGATTCAACAAATCCGCAACTTCTAGCAGCAGGCAGCATCTGGCAAACAAGAATCCTGCAGGTCACTCTCTGACTGGGGTCTCCCCTCCTCTAGCTATAGGGTGCAAATACTCGATTCTCATGTCGGGCTTCAATAATGGCCAGGAGCCTTAAAGACTAAAACAGCATGAGAAGGTTAGCAAATGTGGCAGGACACACAAGTGAACAACTGCCTATGGAACTGTGGTCAGGGTGAATTCATGGTTAAAAGTAAGCAGTGGCCTGGAGCCAGCTACAGAGTGGATGAAACATCACACAAACGATCTACACACTTTACAGTGAGAAGCAGGCACATCTATTTCATTTTTTAGATTAGAGTGTTGCTGGAAAAGCACAGCAGGTCAGGCAGCATCCAAGGAGCAGGAAAATCGACGGTTCAGGCAAAAGCCCATCATCATTCCTGATAAAGGGCTTTTGCCTGAAACATGGATGTTCCTCGGACGCTGCCTGACCTGCTGTGCTTTTCCAGCAACACTCTGATCTAAACTCTGGTTTCCAGCATCTGCAGTCCTCACTTTTGCCTATATCTATTTCATAGATATCTGTTTTCTCAAAAGCACTAAAACAAACCCAAAACCATTTGAGAAGCGGTGCTTCATTACTCAGTCAGATTGCACAATGGTAACTTACGCAAGCTGTGAGGCTGCACTTTGCTTGGTCTGCTCTAAACGTTGTTTAAATCCTGCTTTTGTTAGGGAGGACATGCGAGCATCACCTTCAGGTGGAACATATGGATCAAATATTCCAGCTACAGAAAAGACGTAACAATGTGGTTAACAGCCAAGATGAATAGCAAGATGACATCAGTTGGCAATTCAAGCTGCCCACACTACAACAGCCAGGGTACCAATTCCCTCTAGTCTCACACCAGTCTTGTAATCTCCTGGGAAAGACAAAAAACAAATTCACTGCAAAATGTCTCATCATACATCTCAGATGATAAAACTAGTGCGCACTAATTACATGTTATCTGTAAAGAATCTTGCTTGATATAATCTCAGCCCTTGTAAGAAACCAGTCCCTTCTTAACGGCAAGACACAGAGTCACCATCTGTCATACCAGGCAGCAATTTGTGTTACAACTGTATAAACGTTATCCTTTCAAAACGGATCTCATGACAAACACAATGTTTTTGCATCAAAAAAATGCACGTTGCCAGTAAGAACTATTGGTTAGAAACAAAAAAAAACTGCAGATGTTGGAATCCAAAATAGACAGGCAGGAGGCTGGAAGAACACAGTAAGCCACACAGCATCAGTAGGTGGAGAAGCTGACATTTTGAGTGTAACCCTTCTTCAGGACTGGGGGTGGGTTAAGGGGGAGCTGCAGATAAAGGGGGTGGCGAGGGCAGGGTGGTGAAGTGGGGATAGGTGAAGACAGGTGGAGGGTACGACCTGGTTGGTCAATGGGAGGAATTAATCCAGTTGGTGGTAGGGAGGAGTGAAGGGCTGGGAAGGGAGGTTATTTGAAATTGGAGAACTCAATGCAGAGTCATCCAGGCTGTAGGCTGCCCAGGTGGAAGATGAGGTGTTGTTTCTTCAATTTGCAGTGCGCTTCATTGCTGCAATGGAGGAGGCCAAGGATGGTCATGTCAGAAAGGGAGTGGGATAGGGAATAAAAATGGGTGGAGACTGAGAGGTCCGGTCGGCCCCAATGGGACCGGCTGTGATGCTCAGTGAACCTTTCCCTAAGTTTACAGTCGGTCTCCCCAGTTTAGAGAAGACCACACCGGGAGCACCTATTGCAGTAAACTAGGTTGGAACAGAGGCAGGTGAACCTCTGTCTCACCTGGAAAGACTACTTGGGGCTCTAGTTGGAGGTGAGGTGGGTGGTGTACCAGCAGGTTTTGCATCTTTTCCAGTTGTAGGGGAAGGAGTTGGCGGAAACTCCATCTAGACCCCACCACCAAGAACATTTTCCCCTCCCCATGCCTCTCTGCTTTCCGCAAGGACTGTTCCCTTCGAAAGTCATTTCTCAATAAACAATGCATAAGGCCATGTACATAGAATGGTCGCTTACATGGAAGGTACTGAAGAGTATCCAATACTGGTAGGACTCTGCTATAGTGAGATTAATGTTGTTGGATGGGAGACAAGGAGCAGGAAAGAAATAAGGTTAAAGTTACATCACTTCCTCCAACTAAAAAAAATCTAAAACCAAACTGTCATGACAGCATCAATCGCTGTAAAATGATATAAGTGTTTCCTTTTAAAAAGAATCTCATGAGAAACAAGATGATTTTGCATCAAAAATAAAAAATGGCCAACTGTACAGTAAAAATTGTTTTGTCAGATCTGGGTGGGAATCATTCACTAAGCTCTTCCAACACTATTTGGTTTCCTTTGAAACTTCATGCATTGCATGTTCTGTGCTGTTAAACGTAGAGCTCCTTTACCTGTACACGATATGTTGATGGGTCGTTCCATGTATTGCTGCCGAATTACCAGTCCTGCAGCCCGAGCTGCTTTCTCCTGATCAACGGAGCTGTCCTGTTTACGTGGTGGAACATAATGTCTCTTCTTTGTTCTCACAGTAATGATGGCAGCAGAGGCACACAGCTTTACGGGACTAAGTAGTGCTTCCAGGCCTTGGCAAACCTGTCAGGCAGACAAACATTCTTTTGTGACTTAACATTATACTTGCAATTAGTTCACTAACTGACTCAATGAAACACTGTTTACAAATCTCTGTAGTCTACTCCTTAAACCTCTTCCACCCATATGCTGCTGCTTAACATGTATCACATTTTTTGTTATTTATCAGTAAAAGGGACAGTCTTTAATCTTCACATTCCTCCACTACAGAATTCCCTTCCTTAACCCTTCACCTCCCTCCATCCCTCCCCAGCTTTAAAGATGTCTTCAAAGTCTGCATCTTTACTGTCACCTTCAGTTCCTTCAATCAATTCTTCCAAATCTTGCTTACGGGCTGAGTTCCCCTTTTTGTAATTCCTTCATAGGAGGAGGAAATCACTGGATAGTGCAGTTTTTATGGCCTAATTCGAATTGCCTTGGAAAGGCGGTGGTGAGTTGCTTTCTTAAACTGCGGCAGTCCTTGGACATACAGGGACACCGACAATGCTGTCAAAGAAGGCAGTCAATGTGACAATACTCAGTATTAATAAAATAATGGCAATGTCCTTTCAAGTGAGGATGCTAAGCAGCTTAGAGGGAAACTTGCAGGTGGTGTTCCCCCAGATGGGAAAGCTCATGGGTTTTGGACAGTGCTGTCAGAGGAGCTTTGGTGAGTTGCTGCAGTGAACCTTACAGATAATGAAACTATATTAGTGGCAGAAATGAAAATAGACTGCTGGTCTTAGTGACAGGAGAGATCTGATACAATGAGTCAAAAGCAGCACATAACTATGGTTTTCTTATAATGTTTTGTTTTGTCCACGTTCTTACTAAGAATCACATGATAAACAACTCCTTCATCAATATTTAGAAATATGATCAAGCAGAATCAGCATGGCTTCATGGAGGACAAATCATTTATTAAAATTCTTTGAGGAGGTAACAAGCAAGTTAGATAAAGGGAGAAACCTGTGGATGAAATGTATTTGTCTTTTTGAAGGTGTTTGATAAGGCAGGACATTTAATAAGGAGTCAATGGTGTTGGAGGAATTATATTAGCATGGATAGAGGATTGGATTAACTAACAGAAGACAGAATATTGGGATAAATGGGGCATTTTTCATGATAACAACCTGTAACTAGTGGAGTTCAACAAAGGAATTGTGCTGGGAGCACACAATTACCCACAATATATATTAATGACTTGGATAAGGAAAGCAAATATATTATAACCAAGTTCATAGATGACATAAAAACAATTGGAAGCCAAGTGGTGAAGATGACAGAGTCTGCAAAAGGAATATAGACAGGTTAATTGAGTGTACAAAATTTGGCAGATGAAATATAATGTAGAAAAATGTGAGGTTATGTACTTTGGCAGGAAAAATAGAGGAGTTCAATATTACTTAAATTTAGAAAGAGTAATAAAAGCTATTGCAGAAGGAGATGTGGGAGTCCTCATTAAATAAATCATAAAAATGTTAGCAGATAAGTTCAGTGGGTAATTGTGAAGTGAAATTGAATGTTGGCCTTTATTTCAAAGGCAATGGAATATAAAAACAGGGAGCTGTTCCTAAATCTATACAAGGTGCTATTTAGACTATAGCTGGAATAACGTGAACGGTTTTGGGTGGGACCTTTATGTCAGGAAACATATACTGGAGGTAATCCAGAGAAGGTTCATTTGGCTGTTAAGCTAATCCCAAGTATGGAAGGACTGATTTAAAAGGAGGGGTTGAATATGTTTCAACTATACAAATTTCACATTTAGAAAAACGAGTGGCAACCTTATTGAAATGTGCAAGATTCTTAGGAGATTTGACAGAATAGATGTGGACATGGGCAATAATCTCAGAATAAAGGCAATAATCTCAGAATAATCTCAGAATCCCATTTAAAACAGTTGTGAGGAAGAACTTATTTTTCTGAGGGTAAGGATTCTGTGGAAGTCTTGACAGAAAAGAGCTGTTGAGGCTATAATCATTAAATATATTCAAGGCTGAGACAGATTTTTAATGAATAAGAGAATTAAGATTTGTGGAGAAAAGTTAGGAAAGTAGAGTTGATAGACAAGGTCTGTTCCCTGGGGTGGGAGAGTCCAGAACTAGAGGACATAGATTTAGGGTGAGAGAGGAAAAACTTAAAAGGGACACATTTTTCACATGGAGGGTGGTGTGTGTGTGTGTGTGGAATGAGCTGCCAGAGGAAGTAGTGGAGACAAAAAAAAACTGCAGATGCTGCAATGCAAGGTAGACAGGCAGGAGGCTGGAAGAACACAGCAAGCCAGGCAGCATCAGAAGATGAAGTCAACGTCTCTGGTGTAACCCTTCTTCAGGGCTGGGGGTGGGTGTAAGGGAAGCTGCAGATAAGGGGGTGTGAGGATGCAGTAGGGATAGGTGTGGTACGATGAAGGGCTTTTGCCCGAAACGTCGATTTCGCTGCTCCTTGGATGCTGCCTGAACTGCTGTGCTCTTCCAGCACCACTAATCCAGTAATAGATGTGGTACAGGCTGGTACAAATACAACATGTAAAAGGCATCTGGATGGGTATATGAATAGGAAGAGTTTGGAGGAATATGGGCCAAGTGCTGGCTAATAGGACTAGATTAGGTTAGGATATATGGTTGGCACGGAATAGTTGGACCGAAGGGTCTGTTTCTGAGCTGTACATGTCTATGACTCTATGATTATCAGATCAGATAAGATCTCACTGAATGGAGGAGCAGGGTCAATGGACTGAATGGCTTACTACTGCTCCTATGTCTTATTGATCGGGTTCGCCTGTTGATGGTCCTTGCAGCTGAAATGCGGGCCGTCAAGACAGAGGGTAAACCCCAGCCAGGAGCGATCAAAGGGACAATGTATTCACTGATAGCTGCCGCTGGCCGCGCTCCAAGGTGATGGCCGCGGGTCTTCGCTTCACCTTTAGCCAACCCCAGCACCCGAGTGTTTGCAAGGCCGCCCTACCTGCCGGTTGGCGCTCAGGCCCCTGCCCAGAGGCTGCTCCACAGCCTGCAGCAGCCTTCCTATGGACGCCGCCATCTTCGCACTCCCACTGCCTGACGGGATCAGGAGGACCAGGTCCTGGAGCGCCCTCTGTGCTGGGAGTGCAGCATTGCCGCTCCTTGTTGAAGTGGAGAACCTGGGGGAGACAGCAGCTTTAGAATCTGACACTGAACCAGGCTTATTAACATTTTTGCTCCAAAAAAAACTGTTGAAGAAATTGCGCATCTGTAACAATCCTATCTTTTCTCACAGATAATGTGGACTTTTTAATTTCAGATTTCCAAGCTTTTAGCTTCCCTAAAAATATATTTGCAAGACGACAGGGAAGAGAAAGTGCAGAATTATAAAAGCATCGCTGAATCCAATAAGAAATTCTAGAGCAACTTATTTATTCAGAGAGGGTTGAGAATGTGGAGAAATTAAGGTGAGGAACAGATCCATTGAAGTGGGAGCTAGATAAGTACATGAAGAAGAAAGATTGTGAAGACCATAAGATCATAGGATAAGTAGCAGAATTAGAACATTTGGTCCACTGGGTCTGTACCACCATTTGGTCATGGCTAATACGTTTCTCGACCGCATTCTCTCCCTTAATCCCCTCATCAATCCCCTTACTAATGGTATATTGCTGGGGTAGGATGTAGGCTGAGAGTAGATTTGACTCTACAACTGAATAGCCACATTCTGTGTTTTTTTAAAATTCATTTATGGGATGAGAGCATCACTGGCTGGGCAGCATTTATTGCCCGTCCCTAACTGCCCAGAGACAGTTAAGAGTCATCATATTGATGTGGTTTTGGTGTCACATGTAAGTCAGACCAGGTAAGGATGGCAGATTCCTTCTCTAAAAGACATTAGCAAACCAGATGGGTTTTTCCAACAACTCACAATGGACTCATAGTCATCATAGACTCTTAAATCCAGATTCTTTATTGAGTTCACATTTCACCATCTTCCAAGGCAGGATTTGAACCCAGATCCCCAAAACATTCCCTGGTTTTCTGGATTAACAGTCCAGCAATAATACCAGTAGGCAATTACCTTGACAAGTTGTAAACATTAGGCAAAAATGAGGACTGCAGATGCTGGAAATCAGAGTCTAGATTAGAGTGGTGCTGGAAAAGCACAGCAGGTCAGGCAGCATCGGAGGAGCAGGAAAATCGACATTTCAGGCAAAAGCCCTTCATCAGGACAGTTGTAAACACTGTCATTCAGTACAAGTTGGTTAGTTGACACATTTCCACAATAACTTGTCTGACATCTATCCTCTTCGCAAGAAATTGTTTAGAATTTTTTGCAAGTACAAAATTATTTGTTCACTTTTCTAAAACACTAATAATGCTGAATAGAGACAGATGTGGATTTATAGAGTCATAGAAATGTATAGCATGGAAACAGACCCTTCGGTCCAACCCATCCATGCTAACCAGATATCCCAACCCAATCTAGTCCCACCTGCCAGCACCTGGCCCATATCCCTCCAAACCCTTCCTATTCATATTCCCATCCAGATGCCTTTTAAATGTTACAATTGTATCAACCTCCACCACTTCCTCTGGCAGCTCATTGCTGATTACTCGTTCTGCCTCAAGTTATTATTCAGACAGGGTTATAAAAAATAACATATAAAATTTAACAAATATATCTAAAGTAATATAGCATTAATTGCCACTGATCCATGTAACTTAATATTTTAATTTACATTGTCTTGAATTGGATGGATTTCACCGGTAAGGTCAGCACTCATTGCTTATCCCTAGTTGCTGTTGAAATGGTAGGGAGTCGCTTTCTTGACCCACTCTTGTGTGAATACTCTTTACACAGCGCTGGAGGAAAGAAAGTCCAGGATGTTAACCCTACCACATTCCAGTACCGGACTCTGTCCTGTCTGAAAGAGATGGCATGAGTAAAAAATGAACTAAACTTGTTCTTGAGTCTATGTAAAGTCCAGATGGATTTTCACCTCAGGATCAGTTCCAGCTTGACTTAAAGCATAGACAAGTGGCAGAAGTCTAATTCACAAATTCTATACATTCATTCTTAAGGTGAAAATAGCATCCACAGGAAGTATATCATCACTGTGTCACTTGAGGCCAAACTACACATACAATTTAAAGAAGGTCTGAACAGAAACAGTGGCAAATACAAACCTAACTTTGTTCTAAATTTTTTATTAATTTAATCAAATGTAGCTGGTTGAAAGAAATGGCTAGAGAGTGGGACTAAGTACAAATTTTTCTCACAAATCTGACTTTGACACGTGGCTCAAAAGTGTCCTAAAATTCTATGTCCCTTCATTGCTAAATTTAAAGGAATGTATTTGTCCCCTTTTTTCTTTTCTCACCTCTTACTTCAATATGTGAAATAAATTGAAACCTTCACCAGTAATGCTCTTTCAGTAAAGGTAAAAACAATGACTGCAGATGCTGGAAACCAGATTCTGAATTAGTGGTGCTGGAAGAGCACAGCAGTTCAGGCAGCATCCAAGGAGCTTCAAAATCGACGTTTCGGCTGATGAAGGGCTTTTGCCCGAAACGTCGATTTCGAACTGCCTGAACTGCTAATCCAGAATCTTTCAGTAAAGGCTAGGCCACAGAGAAACTAAATAGTTATTCAATATCATCTTATTACCATTAATGAGTCCTTGGCTCAATATTGGAAGGTTCTGTAGAAAAAGGGAAGATCATGTTCATGATGAAGTTGCTGTGCTTACATGAACAGTTAGGATTTGAAGAAGATAAGAATTGAAACAGTGAGTTGCAGTTAGGGTTCTGTATATTATAATGTAACTTAAAAGTTCGAAGGATTTACTGAGGAGTGAAGGAGGGTTACTCTATGAAAGAGGGAAGATACAGATGCAGTCAGAGCAGGTGCAGTCTAATGATATAGAGCAGCCTCAATCTGTACAGTATAGGCACACAATGCCGATGGAAATCCATGGTGATTGAATCTATAAAGGAACAATGTCACAGATTTAAGTCTATGGAAGTATCACAATCCATACACAGCCATAGAAGCATAAAGCACACTAACAGCCACATTCATTCAAAGCTGGTTCCTGTCCTAATCCAGTTGAGTGAAGGGTTGTCTTTGATTTCTGAGATATATCCAGTGGAATGACAGTGGGTGTTAGTCAATCTCATTCATCATATGAGTTAGAATCATGGAGTCATGCAAGTCTACAGCCCAACATGCCCATGACACCAAGCTTTCACAATTTAATCTTGTCCCATTTGCCTGCATTTGATCCGTATTCCTCCAAACCTATCCCATCCATGCACCAGTCTCATTGTTTCTTAAATGACAAGATTGGATTTGCTTTCACCACTACTTCTGGCTGCCTATTCCAGACACTTATCACCCTCTGTGAAAAATATCCCCTCTGGACTCTTTTGTACCTTACCCCCTCCTCACCTTAAACCTATGCCCTTTAGTTTTAGACTCTCCTAACATAGAGAAAAGGTGTCGGCTATCTACCTTATCTATGCCTCTCATGACTATCTAGACCTTAATAATGTCACCCCCTCAGTCTCCTACACTCCAGTGATAAAAGTCCCATCCTATGCAAATTCTCCATATAACTCAAAACTTTCAGTCCAGGTAGCATCCTGGTCAATCTTTTCTGCACTCTAGTTTAATAATATCTTTTCTATAGTTGTGGGAACCCACTACATGGAAATAAGTAAGAAAGAGCCTTTTAGGCAGGCTTTAAACTAATTGTGTTGGAGGTTACTCTGAATAAACGTGGAAAACCTTTCACTATTTTCCAAAGGTGAACCCCAAATTTATCACCACCATGGGAATGTGAATAGGGTGACTGAGTCTTGTTTGCCTTGGCTTGTTTGTCATGAAGATAAAATAAGAATTGGGATTGCAAAATCTCACCTTTAAATCTTGGAACAGTACTGAAGACCTGAATAGTTTCTTGCTGTTTGTTCTAACATGCCCCTCCCCTCCCCAATTCTCCATTCATTTTTCAGGCCACCCAAACTCAACAGCCAACATAACCAAGGTCACACCAAAAATCAGAGTGTAAGCAACCAAAGCAATGTTTAAAATGCTAATTCAATCCAGCAGAGAGTGATGATGCAAAATGTATACTCGGCTTACAGAGGGAAACGTAAAATAATTTTATACACTGTTCTGGAACGGACCTGCTGGAGATACACCCATATACCTGACATCTCAAGATTCTCAAAATGACCATTGCTTTTATCCTTCCGACCACACCTGGGCTAATCACTGTGCACAACAACAACTTATAGCTTTTTTAACATAAAACATCAGAAGGCGTTTCACAGAAGCATAACACAAAATTTATTCTAAACCACATTGCCTATATTAGGTCAAATGATGGGAGGTCTTAAGTAGCATCTTGAAGCAGTAAAGACTGTAAAGATGTTTAAGGAGGAAATTTCAGAAATGAGAGCTCAGGAACCTAAAGGCATGGTTAACAATAGTGGAAATATGAAAAACAGAGTTGGTTAATAGGCCAGAATTAAAGAAGAAACAGATATCTTGTCAGGTTAGTGTTGGGCAAGATTCCAGATTGGGTCGGGGTGGGTTGGGATGGGTGGAGGATTGGATAAATCAGAAAACAAGGCTGAGATGCTTAGCTTTTTCCCTTGATGTACAAAATTAAAGTTAGGATTAACATAGCAACAAGCTAACAAGATAATAACCAGGGAATCTGATTTTAAATTATGTTGGTTGAGAGGTAAATGTTATTGAGGAGAAATTACTTCTGAGAAAGTGCAATGGAATCTTTCAGAAAATCTTCTCATTCACTGGAAAACAGTTAGTCATAGAGTCATAGAGATGTACAGCACGGAAAGAGACCCTTCGGTCCATCTCACCCATGCTGAGCAGATAGCCTAACCTAATCTAGTCCCATTTGCCAGAACTTGGCCCATACCCCTCTAAACCCTTCCTATTCATATACCTATCCAGGTGCTTTTTAAATGTTGCAATTATACCAGCCTCCACGACTTCCCCTGGCAGCTCATTCCGTACACGTACCACGCTCTGTGTACAAAGTTGCCCCTTAGGTCTCTTTTATATCTTTCCCCTCTCACCCTGAACCTATGCCCTCTAGTTCTGGACTTCCCCATCCCAGTGAAAAGGCCTTGTCTATTTATACTATCCATGCCCCTGATGATTTTATAAACCTCTATAAGGTCACACCTCAGCCTCTGACGCTCCAAGCAATACACCCCTAGCCTATTAGGGGCGGCACGGTGGCACAGTGGTTAGCACTGCTGCCACACAGTGCCAGAGACCTGGGTTCAATTCCCGCCTCAGGCAACTGACTGTGTGGAGTTTGCACATTCTCCCCGTGTCTGCGTGGGTTTCCTCCGGGTGCTCCGGTTTCCTCCCACAGTCCAAAGATGAGCAGGTCAGGTGAATTGGCCATGCTAAATTGCCCGTAGTGTTAGGTAAGGGGTAGATGTAGGGGTATGGGTGGGTTGCGCTTCAGCGGGGCGGTGTGGACTTGTTGGGCCGAAGGGCCTGTTTCCACACTGTAAGTAATCTAATCTAATCTAATCTATTCAACCTCTCCCTATAGCTCAAATCCTCCAACCCTGGCAACATCCTTGTAAATCTTTTCTAAACCCTTTCAAGTTTCACAACATCCTTTCCATAGGAAGGAGACCAGAATTGCATGCACTATTCAAACAGTGGCCTAATCAAAGTCCTGTACAGCCGCAACATGACCTTCCAACTCCTGTACTCAATACTCTGACTAATAAAGGAAAGCATACTAAACGTCTTCTTCACTATCCTATCTACCTGTGACTCCACTTTCAAGGAACTATGAAGCTGCACTCCAAGGTCCCTTTGTTCAGCAACACTCCCCAGGACCTTATCATTAAGTGTATAAGTCCTGTTAAGGTTTGCTTTACCAAGTCTTAGTTTAACATTTCATTTATACGATGGCACATATGACAGTACAGTCTTCACCTGGTATTGCAATGCAACTGTAGACGTAGATTAAGTTTTCAAGTCTTTGGTTTGGAACCTAGATTCACAGCCTTTTGCTTTGAGGTGTGAATGCTACTAATTAACTCCTGAAAGAGATACAGAGGTCTATTGTAGCAGATCCAGCTGAGATTCCTGCCTAGTAACTAACCTGAGACTAAAACTGAGACCTCATAGTTTCTTCAACTCAGCATCAGTACAAGGTGTTGACTTAGTGTCCTGTTAGGGAAAGATTCTTACACATATCATCTGTGGCATAAATGAGCCATGATCAGATGTGAAGGTTTTAATTTTTTTTTATTCCTATTTGCAAACTGCCAAGTGCAATAAATAGAAAAACTTTGCTAGCGAGTTGGACTGAAGAGTCTGTTTCTGTGCTCTATGACTCTATGATAAAAGAATGTTAGATTGGAAGCAGAGGCAATTGTCGGCAGTAAAAATAGAAATGGAATGCTGAGACTTTGTCTGGAGGTTGTAAAACAGAAGATATTTGTTGTATGTTGTGGAACCAACAACTGACAAGTCTTAGTTGGGGAATATTGCTGTCACTAATTCTTCTTTCTATGTCAAGTCAAAGGATCTATTTGGTTCGCAATGATAGAGTATGTGTCACTGAAGGGTCTTTGCAAGAAGAGGAATTTGTCTTAATAACACGATGTAGTTTATTGCATGAGAACAATAGGTACAAATTACACAGTATTAAATATAGTTGCTAAGCCTGAGGGGTGACCTTATACAAGTTTATAAAATCATGAGGGGCATGGATAGGGTGAATAGTCAAGGTCTTTTCCCCATGGTCAGGGAGTCCAAAACTAGAGGACATATGTTTAAGGTGAAGAGGGGAAGGGTTTAAAATGGTTTAAAATACACAGAGGGTGGTGTGTGTATGGAATGTGCTGCCAGAGGAAGTGGTGGAGGCTGGTATGATTACAACATTTAAAAGGCATCCTAATGGGTAAATGATTAGTAAGGGTTTAGAGGGTGTGGGCCAAATGCTGGCAAATGGAACCAAATTCATTTAGGATATCTGATCAGCATGGATAAGTTGGCCCAAAGGGTCTATTTCCGTGGTGGACAGCTCTATGATTCTATGACCATCCGGAGTCAGGGATGACTATGCCTGACCCTGTCAAGAAATAAGAGTTTTATTCTGTGTTTCTTCACCCAGGACTATACGACATCATCAAATTATGTAAAGTTCAATGCAATCTCCAACATTAATCCTTTCAAAATTCATCATCTTATCCAAAAATTTTCAACAGGCTTATGTTCCAATGGTAACTAGACTGTGCAATTTCTTGCCTGTACCTATCTTCAACTGTAGTTGGAATGATATAATGTGGAATTATGCAGTTATGGGGTGATTGTGTTAGTCCCCACAATGGCAGATCAATTTTGGTCACTCAGGCTAGGTCACCAATCAATGACCAGATTCCCTGAAGCAGTGTGTGACCTAGTGAGGGGTCAACACAACCAGGAAAGGAAGACAGAGGCATTTTATTTGAGGTTTCAATGAGTCTTAACTTCCTCCAGCTAAAAATTAGGAAGGTTGAGAATGGAGATTTGATCTTTCTATTTCACAAGTTTGCTGATCACTGCCTTAGAGGTGAAGCAGATGAAACAAAGGATTACTAATACCAATACCCAACATGAGCAAAACCAATGTAGTGTATAAAATCCCATGCAAGGACTGCACAAAACACTACATAGGACAAATAGGAAGACAGCTAATGATCCATATCCACGAACACCAACTAGCCACGAAACGACACGACCAGCTCTCCTTGGTAGCCACACATGCAGATGACAAGCAACATGAATTCGACTGGGACAACACTACTATTATAGAGCAAGCCAAACAGAGAACAGCCAGGGAATTCCTAGAGGCATGGCACTCATCCACAGAATCTATCAACAAACACATCGACCTGGACCCAATATACCGGCCACTACAGCGGACAGCTCGAACTGACAACCGGAAGCGGCAGAGACAGGCCACTATAAATGCCGGAGGAAACATCACAGAAGCGCTTCACAGGAGGCTCCCAAGCACTGAGGATGTCACTTAGACAGGGGACGAAATGTTTGCAAGACAAATTCCCAGCTCGGCGAACAGAACCACAACAACAAGAACCCGAGCTACAAATCTTCTCCCAAAGTTTGGTTACTAATAAGGTGAAGGAATGGGGCAGACAGATGATGGATGACATTCAGTGTCAATCAGTACGATATTTAAACAAAAACAGCAATATGACTGGGAATAGACATGGGGGACTGATTCACTGGACAACAACGAGCTAATAAGATAATTGAAAGATATTGATGCAGTTCTACGTTTTATCTCATAACATACCAAAGTATAAAGTGAAAGTGACCCCTTTTGTTGTTGCTTCAGGAATGATATTAAGATAATGTAGAAAGTCAATTCACTTGTATTCTATAAGAAATACAGAAAATGCTGGAAAAATCAACTCAGCAGACCTGTGGAAAGAGAAACAGAGTTAATGTGTGAACTCCAATATGACTCTTGTTAGGACGAGTGGTTGAAAGAAAAGTCATATTCAACTCAAAAGTGAAAATGAGGAAGAAAGGACTTTGATTTCTATAAAAACATTTTAAGTCCAACAAAACACTTTGAAGTATGGACCTCTTGTTTTGTGGAAATGACGTAGCTAATTTTGTGCAAAGCAAGTTCCCACAAACAGCAATGTGATAATGACTAGATCATCTGATCTAGTGACGTTTAGTGAAGGATAAATTTTGGCAGAACATTGGGGAGAACTTATTTAAATACTGCCCTGGAATTTTTCACATTCACCTGAGAGGGCAGATGAGAAGAGCAGCACTCCCTCGGTACTGCACTGGAGTGTCAGCCTATATTTTTGTACTGAGATTGGGACTTGAGCTCACAACATTGGGACTCCAACTGACTCCACTGAGTGGAAAAACCATGTCAACATTCATAGTTAGTTTGGATAGTTGGAGGAAGGGAATGAGAATAAAGAAATATAGGAGCAGAGCCAGTAAATGTGATTAACACCATTTGCTCAAATGAAGGGTGAAGACAATCACAAACTAGTTAGAAAAATATTGCAACTTTTATATAAATAATTGGCTTTTGTATTGATTGGCTCAGAAATGATAGTTATGCTACTAATCACTAACCAGAGAAATCTGCTGGAACAGATCTCATTTTGAATGAATTGTGATAAAGAATCCATTCCTAAAACATTAGCTCACAATCAGCCAAATGGCGTCCATCTGTGCTGTAATCTCCATGAACCAGCCAACTCATCTTTTACCTTGGAATTGTTGACAGAGAGGCTGTACCATTTCCATTTCAGTCTGGTGGGTGACTGGCCAAGAGGGAACTGAAAGAATATTAGAGGGGAGTAGGTGGGCCTCCTCCTGTTCAACAAGAATGATGCATTATATGATGTGGAAGAGACAGACACATGAGAGTTTTGCACATTTGATTTATAGAATTTGCGGCACATTCAAGGTATTATTGATACATGAATGTAGTAATCCACACTAGTATTTGTGCTGCTTTTTAATTATCCTAGGTCAAGTTGGTTAATATAGATCCTAAAATATGTGAGACAGTCCATCGTTCTCCCGGTGTCATGAACTGTTAAAGAGTATTCTTGTCACTGACTGTGTTAAAATGTCAGACCATTCCTCTCTGATGTATCAACTCCCAACCAATCTGAAAGGCAGAGCTTTGAATGATTCATGTTTTAGTATCAACATGTGCAGCCTGTTAACCTTCACTGAGACATTCACAAGCCAGATCTTGTGGAACTGACTGACACAGTTATTTCACACGGGGAAAAAACCAGACTAAATGGAAAAACGAATTAATTCATATTTCAGATTCCATTTAAATGTTTTACACTTCTTGTGTGTATGTGAATGGGAGAGATTTGCACACATTACTGATGAATTGAAGCTGGAAATGTTGGTAATCACTGAGACCTCACAGGATCAAGGATTATTCAACAGGAGTCAGAGTTTAGGGAATCAAAGGAGAGGACTTATTTTCATCAGATTCTGCTTGAAGAATGGGTGCATTCTCCTTAGTGCCCTTTATTTCCTCAACCAACATCACTTAAAAAAAGGTTCATCTGATAATTTATTTTATTACTGTTTGTGGAGCTTCAAGCAGATGTCATATTTCCACACGGGCCAGTCACCAGAGCACGACCATTCACCTGGCCCAAGAGCCAACACTCAAACATGGGAGATAACCACTTCTGGGAAGTCTTAGGAATGACATGTTGAATGTTGGGATAATCGTTGGTCAATTACAATCCTGTGCCAGCCCAAATTGAACAGCTCAATGTGCACAGGGTAAACATCCTCCTGAAAGAATACTACCAGCAGACAGGTGGCAAGGCACTCCTACAGACAGAGAATCCTGAAAAATTAACCATGCTCCCCACTGTCTGAAATCCCACAGCCTCTTCACACCTTACAAACTGATGGTGAAATCCTAGGTTTTAACCTTCTGTGCCAATTCTGGAGACCAATTGGGGATGTGCCAGAGAAAATGTGGCCACTTTTTCTGACAGTGGAAGATGGACAATAGTTCAAATTGTGACAGTGGTCATCCCAGTCAGATCAAGCACTGACAGTCAGGTTTCTGGTATCAAGACTGGCTCTAATGTAACAAGGGGCATGTCCGGTTCCAATCAATCGACTGTGACAGGGAACTCTCTAGTCAGAGGCACAGACGGACGTTTCTGTGGCTGTAAACAAGAAGTCAGAATGGTGTGTTGCCTCACAGATGCCAGGATCAAGGATATCTCATAGAGGGTCGAGGGTGTGGTGCTAGAAAAGCACAGCAGGTCAGGCAGCATCCGAGGAGCAGGAGAATCGACGTTTCGGGCATAAGCTCTGCATCAGGAATGAAGCTTGTGGGCCAGGGGGCTGAGAGATGAATGGGAGAGGGGTGGGGTTGGTGGGAACGTAGCTGATAATGTGATAGGTCAATGAAGGTGGGGGAGAAGGTGATAGGATGGAGAGGAGGGTGGAGTGGATAGATGGGAAAGCTGATGGACGGGTCAAGAAGACGATGCTGAGTTGGAGGCTTGGAATTGGGATAATGTGGGGGGATGGGAAATGAGGATCCTATATTGATCCTATATGGTTGCAGGGTCCCAAGGCAGAATATGAGGCATTCTTCCTCCAAATGTTGGGTGGTAAGGGTTTGGTGATGGAGGACGCCCAGGACCTGCAAATCCTTGGCAGAGTGAGAGCGGGAGTTGAAGTGTGCAGGCCCCCCGTGCCACAACCCCTCCCTGCCAATTGTAAAGAGATCTCAGTTATCTGTAAGAATAATAGACTGGTTATGGTAGGGGATTTTGACTTTCCAAACATAATCTGGGATAGCCATATTGTTAAAGTTGAAAATCACACAACACCAGGTTATAGTCCAACAGGTTTATTTGGAAGCACTAGCTTTCAGAGTGCCACTCCAAGTCATATTGTTAAGGGTTTGGATAGATGCAAATTTGTTAAGTGTGTACAAGAATATTTTCTTATTCAGTATGTGGATGTGCCTACTAGAGAAGGTGTAAAACATGATCTATTCTTGGGAAATAACTCTGGGCAGGTGACTGAGGTGTCAGTAGGGGAGCACTTTGGGGCCAGTGACCATAATTCTATTAGATTTTAAATATTGATGGAAAAGGATAGACCAGATTTGAAAGTTGAAGTTCTAATTTGGAAAAAGGTCAATGTTGACGGTATTAGGCAAGAACTTTCAAAAGCTGATTGGGGGCAGATGTTCACAGGTAAAAGGACAGCTGGAAAATGGGAATCCTTCAGAAATGAGATGAGAGTTCAGAGACAGCATATTCCTGTTAGGGTGAAAGGAAAGGCTGGTAGGAATAGGGAATGCTGGATGATGAGAGAAATTGAGGGTTTAATTATGAAAAAGAAGGAAGCATATGTCAGGGAGAGACATATGCTTCATGTGGACACACTGGTTACAAAGGCCCAACAATGTCTCTTCTTGGCATGACGGCGAATACCCTTGCCAACTTTTATAGGTGCACCATCGAGAGCATTCTGTCTGGATGTATAACTCCCTGGTATGGCAACTGTACCATTCAAGATCGGAGACAGTTACAGAGAGTGGTGAACTTGGCCTGGACAATCACAAAGGCCAACCTCCCAACTATAGAATCCATCTACCAGGCCCGCTGTGAAGAAAAGGCCGCCAGAATTCTCAAGGATTCATCCCACCCTGGCAATGTTTTTCTACAACTTCTACTATCGGGGAGAAGGTACAGAAGCCTGAACACATACACCAGCCGATTTTGAATTTTTTTCTTCCCTACTGATGTTAGAATACTGAGTGGAACTCTTAACATTCGCCTGTACCTGTGTTTTTGTTTTTGCTGCTGTTTACCTATCATTTACTTATCTATGCTACTTAACTCTATGATCTGCCTGTATTGCTCCAAGACAAAGCTTTTCACTGTGCCTTGGTACACATGACAATAAATTCAATTCAATTCAATTACAACATTTAAAAGCCATCTGGATGGGTATATGAATGGGAAGTGTTTAGAGGGGCCAAATGCTGGCAAATAGTACTAGATTTATTTAAGACATCTGACCAGCATGCATGAGTTGGACTGAAGGGTCTGTTTCCGTGCTGTACTATGACTATGTTACAGCCCTATGAGTATGATCACCGACAGATTGAGCTCTCAGCCTGAAATATTCATTCCTGGTGGCATTACAATCAATCACACCGTGTCTGCTGAAATAGCTTGTTAACTTCATCCTCCATTTGTAACTGTTTCCTCTGTATTATTGATGTACGTAAAAAGTGACAATACTTCATAGGGACTTAGCTGGATACAAAATCCTTTTCAGTCATCCTAGATGTCTCCGGCGCTGTGTAAATGCATATAAATCTTTATCTCCACCTTCTGGACCGAAAGCAGTGTTTTGATGGGTTGTACAATTCTGCCTTGCGTTCTGTCCACCACAATTAGGGTTTGGATTTTAGCTTTAGCCCGACTACATGCAGGAAAATATCTGGAAATGTTGAAGTTGTTGTTTATTCCGAGGTCCTAGATTGAAAACAGAAAATATGAGATGTTTCAAAACCTTTAGCTCCACATATGCCTCGTTTACTCCCGACGCTGTTTATGTTTTTTCACTCACGCTGACCCAGCTCCCTCAGAGCCAGCTCTCAGAATGAACAGTATGTCTGACCCTCCTGTTTTTGTTTATTACCGCCACACTTTAATTACCCCCGCCTAGCTGCGGTAGTGCTTATATTTCCTGAGTCAAGATTAGAGTGGTGCTGGAAAAACACAGCCGGTCAGGCAGCATCCGAGGAGCAGGAAAATCGACGTTTCGGGCAAAAGCCCTTCATCGGGAATGAGGTTGGGAGCCTCCAGGGTGGAGAGATAATATTTCCTGACGCTGCTTATGTTGATCCTCACTAGGGAGTGCTGTCTATGCAATTGACTTACAGCCAAATGAACCGGAGTTATACTGCAGACTACTCTGTCTGAAGGAGGCAAGTTGAGAACACAACACCACTCACGTAGGTGAGTTCCCAGATGGATATCTCTGTAAGACTTGGACAGTAAAGACTTCTCAAAAATCATGAGTGCGAGGGGAGGATAATTTCAGGACATGCCGAGTCTCCCGGGCTTTTTGCGAACTAGAGAGATGTCTCTTAGTTTTAAATAAAGCGTTCAGGTAGTCTGGATGGCTTCACACTGCACTGGATTTATATCACACTTGGTGCATGAGAGACGGAAATTCCAGCCTGAGAAATGTCAGACTGCCCCACACACGAGGCTCCCATAGTCATCCTGCACAGGGGGATCCCACCCTTCAGAGATAAACGTGTCACTGTCGACCCATACCCTATAGTTTGGAAACAGAAGGAAATATTAGTATTTAAACCGAGCCTTTGTTTTCAGCAGGTGCCTCAAAGTTGCTCATGTCCCTGGAGTAATGCAGGAAATGCGGGATCCAATCTGTGCACAGAAAGCTCCCACAAACAGCAATCTGCTGATGACCAGATAAAATGTTTTTGTGATGTTAATGTGTGTGTGTGTGGGGGGGGGGGGGGGGGGGGGGAGTAAAGAATGGCCAGGGGACCAGAAATTGGTGAATTTTTTTACTCCCAGCGGGCACCTCAGGGGCTGCTGTCCTCTGCCTGAGAGTTCCACCTGTTCCAATAACTTCCCAGGAGTTTCTGATGCGCGCCCTTTGAAGAGGCTGAATGGAACAGCATCATCTAAAGGTGCAGCAAGGAGGGAGGCCAGACCTGCACCAGCCCCACTCCCTGTTGTTGGAGCCTCGGCAATGGTCGTCCTTTCAAAAATATTTATCGCATTCTCTTGATTAAACTGGCCCCAATAAGAGTGAAATTCGACCCCCTTTCCCTTGTTTTGCAATTATTGAATGGAGTTATACCGTAACTCCCAGGAGACACGTTCAGCATGGTTTTTACTCCGATGTTTTCTCTTTTATTAATGAAAGCGCCAATAAATCCGACAATTAAAACAAAAATTTCGAGAGTCGTTACTATACCCTGCAAACATTTGAGATTATGCAGGAAAGCGAACTGAAAACCCTCCTGAAAACGCAGTCCCGGCAGCTCCGCCCTCAAACTCTCTCCCCTCCCTCAGAATTCCCGACCCAGTGGATCCCAGTGACATCGAGGGATCGCACAGAACCCACTGGGACATAGCGGAGAGATTCCCAAGGATAGATCCAGAGGGGCAGGGATCCACTGATTGAAGACAGAGGGATCGGTTGGGATCGAAGAGGGAGGGAGGGATCCCCCAGATCCCCCCAGATCTCCGAGACCTTGTGGACGGACGGGGATCTGGTGTCCCGACTTCACCGAGAGCCTGAAACCCGCCTGCATCGGGGAAGATCAGAGAAACTCCACCTTTGCCCGAAACGTCGACTCTCCTGCTCCTCGGATGCTGCCCGACCTGCTGTGCTTTTCCAGCACCACACTCTGGACAAAGATCAGAGAAAGCCCGAGATTTCAGTCAAACTGAGGGGGGCGGGGGGCAACTGAAGTTCAGGAAGGGGCAGCGAGTCGAGACTGGCACTGAAAGGATTGCCATTGGCATTGCCAAGGCTGGTCTACAGTCTGGGAGAGGCATGAACAGTACAGGAGGTGGAGGAGGTCTCTACCCCACTGTGGGTACAGAGAGCCCCAGCCCCATTGTGATGAGCTTCGCCGCTAAAGTGGCGACCTCGGCCGCATATGGCTCCATCTTACTTTCGGGACTGATCGGGAACCTCCTGGTGATCTGGGTCATTGGGATCTTAAAGAGTAAAGGCTGCATACAGAGGTGTTTAAGGTGCCACATGGTCAGCATGGCTTGCTCAGACCTCCTCATCCTAACCCTGGGTCTACCCATTGAGTTGTACAGCATCATCTGGTGCCCGTATCCCTGGCCCATTGGGAACGTTGGCTGCAAAGGTTTCTACTTCCTCTGGGAGATATGCAGCTACGCGACCATCTTCAATGTCTTGGCGTTTAGTTTGGAACGCTATCTGGCTATCTGTCACCCAGTGCAAGCCAAGGTCATGGCAACATCAAGAACCAAGAAGCTAATTGGTATGGTTTGGGGAATAGCTATTATCACAGGGCTCCCTGCTGCTTTTGCAGTTGGTGTGGAAGATGCTTGGAAGCCCTTCACATCTGGAAGCCAACCCTTACCGCCCTTGTACATCTGCACCAACATTTCTGGACGAAAGGCCATCTTTGATCTGGTGATTTATGTCTCATTTTCTCTCTACATCCTCGTTCTCCTGCTAGTTGCCTTTACCTGCAGACAGATGATTAAAACCCTCCTCAAACACCGACCCGTACCTGTTGCACTTAACAGAATAAACTCCACAGGAAGACTCCTGCCCACGTTTAAAGAGATCAGGAGGCAGAATGTGGTGCTGGTGGGTGAGTATTATGTCGAGAAGTTTGCAATCCATGTTCGGAAATCTTGAGCTTTTTCTTGTGGAGGGTAGGGAGCAGAACGCCTTGAGAAATCGGAGGGGAGTCAGGAAGTAGTCATGTAGGTAATTACTTTGATTCTTTGAACATTTGGCATATCGAGATTAATTGTGGCAAACGATTTAACAACAGAAATTTGCATTTACAAAGCGCCCTTACTGCGGTAAAGTGTGCCATACTTGTTCGCTGGCGGGTTATCAGATAATAATTCATATTGAGCCACCCAAGGACTGTGGACTTTGAGGGGTGTTCTAAAGACTGAGAAAGAGATAGAGATGCTGAACTGTCAGAGATACTGTCTTTCAAACTAGGCGCCATCTGGTCTACGAGATGGACAAGGAAGAGCATATATGTCCTGAACAATATGTATCTCTGGACCAACATCACTAAAATGTCACTAAATCTGATCACTTATACAATCGCTATTTGTGGAATCTTTTGCACAAATTGGTTGCTACAGTTTTTATATTACAGCAGCGATCACATTTAAAAATTGATTCAGTGATTGTAAAGTCTTTCGAAAACGCTATACGAATACAAGTTTTACTTTAAGTACTTAGCCACCTCCGATGTCGTTGTTTAAGTTATATGGAATAACTAATGTGTGTTGTGACAGCTGAGGGGAGGTTGAGGTAGGACATCTGGAGAATAAGAGTCATGATTCGGAGATGCCGGTGTTGGACTGGGTGTACAAAATTAAAAATCACACAACACCAGGTTATAGTCCAACAGGTTTAATTGGAAGCACACTAGCTTTCGGAGCGACGCTCCTTCATCAGAAAGCTAGTGTGCTTCCAATTAAACCTGTTGGACTATAACCTGGTGTTGTGTGATTTTTAACTTTGGAGAATAAGAAGCATTCTGATTACTTTTGTGGTAATAGCACCATCTTCTGGAGAAATGTTAATTTGGCGCATTTACAGGGGCCCCCGATTTACCAACATCCGACTGACAAATAATCATATTTACGAAAGCGATCCCACACAGGGTATAATTTTATGGAACCGACCTATGTGTGTTTCCTGTACTTACGAGCAGCTGTTTTACATTCTGATGAAGAAACATCGAGACACAAAACGTTAGCTTGCTCTATCTCCATGGATGCTGTCTGGCCCGCTGTGATCTCCACCATTTGTTGTTTTCAGCTGCTTTACATTATCTAAAACGTGTTCCCATCTTGCTGACAAAGCACCTTGCCAACCCAGGCACTGCCTGTACTATACTGCCAATCGATTTTAAAGTACTGAAAGCTTGATAGCAAGATTAAGTCGGTTTTAATCTGGCTGCGCATTAACAACATCACTATTCTTAGTCAGATGGCGATGATGGTATGGAGGGATTGTCTTATGAGCAAAGGGTAAACAGGTTGGGACTCTGCTGTTTGGACTCTAGAAAACTGAGAGATGATCTTATTGAAACATATAATTCTTGAGGGGCTTGACAGGGTCAGTACTGAGAGGATGTTTCCCTCATGGGAGAGTCTAGGACCAGAGAGCATAGTCTCAGAATAAAGGGGCACCAATTTAAGACTGATGAGGAGGAATTTCATCCCTCAGAGGTTTATGAGTCTTTGGAACTCCTTGCCACAGAGAGCTCTGGGGCAGAATCCTTGTGTATATTTAAGGTGGAGATAGATTCTCGGTCAGTTGGGGAATCAAAGTTACAGGGAAAATGCAGGAAAGTGGATGGGAGGAATGTTGGATGAGCCATGATCCTGTTGAATGGCAGAACAGGCTCAAGGGGCTGAATGGCCTGCTCCTGTCCCTATTTCTCATAGTCTTACAGTGTACGATTGAGTAATTTCTATATCAGTTATGCGCAGAGACCATTTGTGACTGGGATCATTTAACCACATTTCTATTGTGTTACTGTCCTCCACTCATTGCATTTTGCTGCAGAAATAATCCTGCTTTGATTGTGAGGTGCAGTTTCATAATGAGTTCTGTTTGTCTGGCACCAGAAACCATATGGCGTGAGTGGCATATCTGGCATCCAAGCATGAAGGCATCAACTCTAGCTCAGTGCACACGCAGCTTCCTGCTTGAGCTGCATAACCAGCGACATAGCTCACTAACACGACTTTCACAAAGTCAGCCAAGCGTGGAGCTCAGGCAGCCATGTCTGGATCTGATCACTGAGAGGTCTCGAGTGAAGTACTGGGTAATGGTCTTTCCTTGCCTGCTGTGGGAAACATCTGCGATCCCCTTTAGGGCACTTCAATAGGACATTCTTAAGACAAGGGTAAGGATTCAAGTGCCAAAGATATTGACTATCTGGCCCTATAAGACAGCCCATCAGAACACCAACCGTCTGCATAACTGTTCTTTGATTTGTAACACATTTATATAATTGAGTAATGAGTTGGTTTAATCAGGGCACAATCAGAATTAGTGGCTACAATGTAACTTTTAAAAATTCAATGCAAATTTCATACAGAAGCTCTTATAATCTAAAATAAAGCAGAAATAAAATGCAAAAGTACAAAACTAAAAAGAAGTGATTGCAGGGTGTAAACCTAATCTGTTAGAAAAGACGGTTTAATGAAGAAGAGTCATTTAGGTTTGGCTGCACTTACTGTAACAATATATCGCTTTTCTGTGCAGGATGTATCGTTGCAGCCTTGGCCATTTGTTGGCTTCCATTCCAAGCCCGGCGCATAATGACTGTGATGAAATCCAAAACCCAATGGACAGAATATTACTACAGATTATATCAGACCATGCAACCCATTACCAACACTTTCTATTACCTCAGCTCTGCAATCAACCCTCTTCTTTACAACATGACCTCGAAACAGTTCCGCAAGGTGTTTGTGCAAGTACTGAGAAGCTGCTGTCCGTCCAGCTCAGTCTCATCAAAGCAGGAGAGGAACTCACAATTAGATTTGAAACAAATGTCCACCTCATTAAGTGGGAGGCATCCTTATCCAAGATTGAAAGATCTAAGAAATCGTCTCACTGACTAATTCCCAGTTTTCTTTTGCATGAGGTAAAGATGTTCTAAGCTTATTTAAGATACATATAACAGGCAATAATGTGGCCAAATCACACCAAGGGCTCCGTTATTGGAATTTAGCTGATTAATCATATCTTTGCAGAAGACAAACTTCCAGCCATTTAGGGAGATAAAAAGTAAAATTAATGATTGTTAGTTGAGGGGAAACATAATGATACAGAGTGGGGAAAGCAGGGGAGCAAGTTTCACTTTGTGGACCTCCTGAAAAACCAAGTCATCATTGTGCATTGGCTCAGTCTATGCAGTTTGCTAGTGGGGATTTTAAATACCTATAGTGTGGTTTAAACCCAAAATACAGATTTAAAGGCCCATTTTAAAAATCAAAGTAATAATATTTGAGGTCCTGAATGAGGAAAATAAATCACTGTTTGGATTGGGCATTGTTGACGATGACTACATTTATTGTTCCACCATAATGCCCTTGAGAAGGTGGTGGTGGTATGATACCAGCTGGTGGTGTTACCAGATAAGTCAGATTTCACAGTGAAATAAAAACAAAAAATGCTGGAAATCACAGCAGGTCAAGCAGCGTCCATGAAGAGAGAGAAAGCCAATGTTTCGAGTCTAGCTGACTCTTCACCAGAACTGATGTGAAGTCTAGACTTGAAACGTTAGCTTGCTTTCTCTTCAACAATGCTGCCTGACCTACTATGATTTCCTACACTGTTGTTTTCAGTACAGATTCCAGCAACTGCAGCAATTTGCTCCTTCAGAGTGAAATGGTTTGAAGACCATAAGTTTTGCATTGTGGGGGATACTCACTGAACATTATCACACAAAAAATGTCAATGCACCTTTAATAAAATAATGTACATTTGTTATACAAATGATCAAAATCAAAGCTATATATATATATATTACAATTTTAAAATATTTTATCATAAATAATAAAAAGTTTTGACCCTTTTCCCAGTAATATCCTGTACAGAAACTCAACCCCAGCAATGTATCACTCCTAGCTTCACTTTAAAATTTCTCACTAAGCTGACAAGGTTGTAAGTGTTTCCTCTTGGCAACTTACCGCACATTACCAGATGTGAGTTTCTCTCTCACTGTCTCTTCAGGAGACACCAAATCAGGCAAATTCACTGATTTTTCTCTGACTGACTACTTTCAGGTTGCTCAAACTAAACTTGTTTCCATGTTTTCTCATGGCCTGAAGACACAAACTAAAAACTGCCCTTCTGCTGGAATGAATTTTTTCTTCTGAACTCAACCTGTTTGTGGCCCCTGGCCATCTGTTTTTGTGTAGGTTGTAAGAAGTCCACATGGAAAACGCCCAGCAATTGTCTACCCATTGGCTTTCTCAAAAAGGTTGTTTTAAACTCTCGGTTCAGAAAACAATTTTCTGTCCTTCTTTAAAAAAGCAAGTCATTTTCACAGAATGAAAAGTCCATTATAACTCTGATACAAGTTCAATCTAGCAACACTGATTATACAGCCAATGTATGTCCGGGTTAGGATGTTAGGAAAACTTACAGGTGGTGGTGTTTCCTTGTGTTTCAGATTTTAGAATTTAGTAGTACAAGGATGCAGGAGTACAGTGAAAAGTGTAACAAGTCACTATGCCTGGCACCACCTTATTTACAAAGGTACCTGGACACAAAATCTGAGATGCAAAGTAGAAAATAAAAAAGTTGAAAGTTAAACAACATGTCCCTTCTTAGTATAAAGTAGAACAAACATAAAGAATTACAGTCTCCTTTAACCGTGGGTCTCCAGATAGGCTGGACTGGGCTTCCCCAGAAGGGCTTGCTCTCCTCTGAGTTGTTCTTCTGGATGATAGGTGGTGCAGGTTTGGAAAAGTAAGTTATTTGTTAATTTTTTTCTTTCTTATTCCAGATCTGAGTGATCAAGAGGACGGCATCATCACCTGCTTTCAATTTTCCATCTTTTGCCCGGTGTCCGTTCTCTGGCCCCGATGATGTACAGAATCTCTTTTGCCCAAAAACATGTGCTTCTGGCTTAAAAATCATTTTAGTTACCAAGGGATTAATCCTGAAGAATCTACAAAACAAACTGCTCCCTCACATCCCTGCTCCTCCCAATAGGTCCATAGTTAGAAGCTCCACCTACTGCAATACTGAGACAAAATGACCAGAAGCTCCCAGTTTCCAGTAATTATTCTGGAATGAGCTAGCTGATATTCATATCTGCTACTGTCTTATTGTCTTATTGGGTGATGCTGCTTCCGCTGAGTTAAAGGGTCATGGATCCAAATCCCACACCCACATTTGTGCACAAACTGTGGGCTGGCAATCCAGTGCAGTCCTGAGGCAGCGCTGCACTGTCAAAGGTGCAGTGCTTCAGATGAGACATAAAACTGAGGCTCTCCTTGCTCTCTAGGGCAGACAAAATCTCCAATGGAAATTTTCAAAGAGCAGGGAGGTTCTTTCTTATGTCTCAGCCAATAGTCATCCCTTAATGAAAATCACTTCTACGGGAGTTTGCTGTGCAAGGTGGCTGTTATTACATTAGAGATTACATTTCAGAAGTACAGTATTTGAACTTGGCTGCAAATTTAAGATGTTCTGAGGTCATGGAGGGTGATGTAAAAATGCAAGTTCTTTCTTTCTCAAACTATGTAGCAGCATGATCCCCAACCCTGTGTTAGGTTGTGGAGCAGGCGATTCCTGTTGGAACATTGTGAGAGAAGTGAGCAGTGGCTTCCATGATCATAGGACCTGACATCCTTCATTCAGCCACTTGGAAGAGGGGAGAAAGTTTGTACACTATCCATGTAATTCTATCAATAGAGACTCTTCCATTTTTGGATGGGGTGAGGAGGGAAGGAAAAGCATTGGTCATGTAATTGAATTGAATTGAATTTATTGTCACGTGTACCGAGGCACAGTGAAAAGCTTTAAGTTGCGAGCAATACAGACAGATCACAGAGTTAAGTAGCAGAGATAAGTAAATAATAGACAAACAGCAGCAAAAACAAAAACACAGATACAGGCGAACGTTCAGAGTTTGTGAGTCCATTCAGTATTGTAATAACAGTCGGGTAGAGACTGTTTCGAAACCGGCTGGTGCGTGTGTTCAGGCTTCTGTACCTTCTCCCCGATGGTAGAGGTTGTAGAAAAACATTGCCAGGGTGGGATGGATCTTTGAGAATGCTGGCGGCGTTTCCTTGACAGTGGGTCTGTTAGATGGATTCTATAGATGGGAGGTTGGCCTTTGTGATTGTCCGGGCCGTGTTCACTACTCTCTCTGTAACCATCTCCAATCTTGAATGGTACAGTTGCCATACCAGGTAGTGATACATCCAGACAGAACGCTCTCGATGGCACACCTATAAAAGTTGGCAAGGGTATTCGCCATCATGCCAAATTACCTCAGCTGCCTGAGGAAGAAAAGACATTGTTGGGCTTTTGTAACCAGTTTTAATGTCTGCATTAATCCCACATTGATTGGTCCCTGAGCAATGATTCCATCAGCTGCAACATTCCCTGGATGTAAGTTTAAGACAAAACTCAGAATATAGCCAGGAAACTGCAGGTCCAAAATGATCAGTCCAGGCAGGCTCTCAAATCTTCCGCTCCTGGGTGAGAACCAGCAAAGGTGTTTAAACTGCTGAAAGGTTTGTGGTTGTCCATTTGTTGATCAGTTTGTATTTGATTCAGTCTTTAATCTGTGGGAGATGTGTGCACAGGAGCAGAAAGAATAAGGTGGCAGAGTGCTTCATGCAGCTGCTGTGAGTTCAGATTATGTCAACATGTGGTTTCCATAGCACAATGACTCAGTACATTTATCTACCAAATATCTCCCGACACAACGCCAACTTGCATTTATCTATCACCTTTGGTGTTGTAAAATGCCCCAGTGCACTTCATGAGGTCAATTCTCAAACAAATTTGGCACATAAACAGCTATTAGGACAGATGCCAAAAAGCTTGGATAAAATAGTAGATTTTGAGGAGCATCTTAAAAGAGGAAAAGGCTGAATAGAGACACAGATGTCAAGGGAAGGGAGTTCAGAGTCTAGGGCAGAGGCAGCTCAGACCACAGTCTATTGATAGTGGAGTGATTAAAATCAGGGATGCTCAAGAAACCAGAATTAGAGGAGTGCAGAAATCATGGAGGTTGTAGAGCTGGTTGGGATCACCAAGATAGGAGTGAGACCACAGAAGAATCTGCACAGAGTCATACAGTATGGAAACAGACCCTTTGGTCCAACTAGATCCCAAACTAAACTAGTCCCAATTGTCTGCATTTGGCTCATATCCTTCCAAACCTTTCTTATTCATGAACTTATCCAAATGTCTTTTAAATGTTGTAACTGTACCCACATCCACCACTTCCTCTGGCAGTTCATTCCACACACAAATCATTCTCTGTGTAAGAATGTTGCCCCTCACATCCTTTTTAAAACTTTCTCCTCTCACATTAAAAGTATGCCCTCTAATTTTGAACACCCCCCACCTCAGGGAAAAGACGTTATCTATGCCCCTCATGAGTTTATAAACCTCCATAAGGTCACCTCTGAATCTCCAACAATCCAGTGAAAGAAGTTCCAGCCTATTTTTATAATTGAAATCCTTCATTCCTGGTAAATCTTTTCTGAAACCTTTCCAATTTAATAATATCCTTTAAATAGCAGGGTAAACAGGACTGGACACAGGTCTGAGCAATGAAGGATGAAAATAAAAAATTTAAAACTGAGGCATTGCTGAACTGGGAACTAGTGTAGGCCAGCTAGCATGGGGTGAAGGATGGATGTGTTTTGGTGCAAGTTTGGGCAGCAGAGCTTTGGCAGATAGGAAAGATTTAGAAGGAGACGGGTCAAATGCTGGCAAGTGGAACTAGATCAGATTGGGATGTCTGATCGGCGTAGAGGAGTTGGACCAAAGGATCTGTTTCTGAGCTCCATGTAAAGTTTACAGATGATAAACCTGGGAGATCTGCTAAGAGAGCAACAGGATAATCAACTCTTGAGGTAACAAGAATGTGGTTTGTGTGGATGTGATTGATCCTAGGGCTCAATTTCAACGAGAGCAATTAATTGTAACTAGGATTCCACCCTCAACCAGCAACACTCAAATTAGAGCCTCTTGTAAAATACGTGTTACCAGGATGTCAGTTCAATGTAAAAATCAATTCACTGTAAAGGACTCTGAAGTACATTGAAGCAATGTATTCATCATACAGCAATTAGCTTTTAACTTAATGGTGAGAGGTTTATTGGCAAATATTTTTCATCTTAGTTAATGTTTGTTCAGCAAATAGAGAAAATGCATTATTGTCACAATAACTATTCTCCCAAGGTCTCCTTCTGATGTTTTTATCTCCGGTAAAGGAGGATTGCATGGTCATGGAAATTTACAAAATGTTTCAGACTCGGCGAGTGAAGCAGAATTTGTACAGAGAGGAAAGTGTTAATATTTCAGGCAGAGCCTTTTAATTCAGCCCATTTAATTACTACCACTGGGCAGTTCAATAGGAATAGTACAGCTCATCAATACCATTGTGCAAAATAAATACTTACATTTATATAGCACCTTTCACAACCTTAGGATGTTGCACAATCCTTGACAGCCCTTGGGATAGTTTTGAAACCTAGTCACTGTCGTACTGTGGAAAATGTGACAGACAATTTGTGCACTGCAAGCTCCCAGCAATCAGATAATGACCAAATAATCCATTTGTAGTAACATCAGTTGAAGAGTACCATATTGATCCAGGTCACCAGAGAAAACGATCCCATTCTTCAAAATCTTTTACACCGGTCTGAGAGGGTCAACAGGGCTTTGCCATTATGTTACTGTACATTTATAAGACTACAGTTTCATGGCAAAGGTAGATTTCAATTATATTTTAACTGTCAGAATGTTTCGTGTGCGCTGCAACCACCAATGAAACAAATCTATAATTGCTGCAGTCTAAACAGAAACTACTCAGCACTTGACTCAGTGTAAATGATTTGAGCAGAGAAGCTCATGGTTGTCATCTATCATCAGTCTTGCTCTCCAGCATAACAAAAAAGCTTCTCCAAAAACAGAATAACACTGTAAAAATGCTTATAAATCATAAGCTGTCTTGCATTTCAGTAACATTATCAAGCTGAAAAATCACACAACACCTGGTTTATTTGGAAGTACTAGCTTTCGGAGGTTTATTTCCAATTAAACCTGTTGGACTATAACCTGATGTTGTGTGATTTTTAACTTTGTACACCCCAGTCCAACACCAGCATCTCCAAATCATTATCGAGGTTGAGATTGAGGTGATGTCATGTAACACATTCTCCTCTATACAAAGCACACATTCCAGGCAGATGTTTAGTTTTTTAAAATAAGTACTATTATTTTCCTGCAATCTTCTTTCTTCACAATATTCTCCTTGTTTTCAGGGTGGTCCACACACAACTGCATGACATGCAGTTTGGGAAGGTGGAATGATGTTACTTAATTAATTGTTTTCACTGTTTCAGTATGACCCATCAAACACCACCAGGACAGTGACGGAGGTTAGAAACAGAGTAGTACAGAGTAAACAGAGATACTCGCGCTCTCGCACACACACACACACACACACACACACACACAGTAAAGTCCTTCACTGCATAACATATCATGGAATTTTACTGTCCAGAAACAGACCATTTGAGGTTTATGATTTACATGAATTTCCTTCCAACTCACTAATGTAACCCTACCAATAATTCCTTCTATTCCTTTGTTCCTCATGTATTTATTTAGTTTGGTGGCAAAGTACTGACTTGGATTGAAAATTGGTTGGCTGACAGGAAACAAAGAGTAGTGATAAACGGCTCCCTTTCGGAATGGCAGGCAGTGACCAGTGGGGTATCGCAGGGATCAGTGCTGGGAGCGCAGCTTTTTACAATATATATTAATGATATAGAAGATGGTATTAATAGTAACATTAGCAAATTTGCTGATGATACCGAGCTGGGTGGCAGGGTGAAATGTGAGGAGGATGTTAGGAGATTACAGGGTGACCTGGACAGGTTAGGTGAGTGGTCAGATGCATGGCAGATGCAGTTTAATGTGGATAAATATGTGGTTACCCACTTTGGTGGTAAGAACAGAAAGGCAGATTACTACCTAAATGGAGTCAAGTTAGGTAAAGGGGCAGTACAAAGAGATCTGGGTGTTCTTGTACACCAGTCAATGAAGAATTGACGTTTCGGGCCTAAGCCCGAAACATCGATTCTCCTGCTCCTTGGATGCTGCCTGACCTGCTGCGTTTTTCCAGCAACACATTTTTCAGCTCTGGTCTCCAGCATCTGCAGTCCTCACTTTCACCAGTCAATGAAGGCAAGCATGCAGGTACAGCAGGTAGTGAAGAAGGCTAATAGCATGCTGGCCTTCATAACAAGAGGGATTGATTATAGAAGCAAAGAGGGTCTTCTGCGGCTGTACAGGGCCCTGGTGAGACTGCACCTGGAATATTGTGTGCAGTTCTGGTCTCCAAATTTGAGGAAAGACATTCTGGCTATTGAGGGAGTGCAGCATAGGTTCACCAGGTCAATTCCTGGAATGACGGGACTATCTTATTTTGAAAGACTGGAGCAACTGGGCTTGTATACCCTTGAGTTTAGAAGACTTAGAGGGGATCTGATTGAGACGTATAAGATTATTAAAGGATTGGACACTCTGGAGGCAGGAAACATGTTTCTGCTGATGGGTGAGTCCCGAACCAGAGGACACAGCTTAAAAATAAGAGGTAGGCCATTTAGGACAGAGATGAGGAGAAACGTCTTCACCCAGAGAGTGGTGGCTGTGTGGAATGCTCTGCCCCAGAGGGCAGTGGAGGCCCAGTCTCTGGATTCGTTTAAGAAAGAGTTGGATAGAGCTCTCAAGGATAGTGGAATCAAGGGTTATGGAGATAAGGCAGGAACAGGATACTGATTGAGGATGATCAGCCATGATCATAATGAATGGTTGTGCAGGCTCGAAGGGCAGAATGGCCTACTCCTGCACCTATTGTGCATTGTCAATTGTCTATGAATCTATGCCATTCATCTCAAGTACTCTTTGTGGTAATGAATTTCTGAGTAAAGTTTCTTCCTGATTTTTTTTATTGGATTCGTTTGTTACTCTCTTAGTTACATGGCCTAGATTTGGAATTTCCCATATTTGAAACATCTTCTCAATGACAGCAAGGCAAGCATTTATTTCCCATGTGACTGTGCTTCAGAAAGCTGAACTACTGTTGTCCAGGTGCTGAAAATTAGGGACCAACAATGACTAAAGGACAGACATCTATTTCCACATCAACATCGTGACCTGAGGTGGTGTTGCACCTTTTTGTCCTTTTTCTTCCAAGGAGAGGGGGCTGCAGGTTTGGAAGGGGCAGTCAGTAAAGCCTTGGTAAGCTACTGCAGAACATCTTCTAGATGGTGCCTTCCATATCCACAGTCCACCAATGGTGAAAGAAATGAATTTTTAATTTGGTGCAAGGGGTGTCCATCAATTTTAACAGGACAGTAAGACAGAACTGTGGGATTCTAGTGAGCGGAAAAGATTTGTAGCATCAGTTACCCACATCATGGCTCTGCAATCTCAATCAATTAGGAACTGAGTCAAAGGCAGAGGGAGAATGTCATCAGGACAGGAGAAAGCCATTTCTGGCTCTCCAAGTGATCAGCTATGTTACAATAAAAGCCCATAACTGGAGCAGACAGGGGAAAAGAAATGAAATGAACACGGAAGAGATCATTTGCTTTTATCTAGTACCGTTTTGGACATCACAAAATACTCTGCAGATAATTATGTCGTTTTGAATTGTAGACACTGTTATCATGTAGGAAATGTGGCAGTTAATTTATACACGGCAAGTCCATGAGCAGTAATGAGATAAGTGATTAATTTTAATGTATGATGTCAGTTAAAAGATAATTATCAGCAGGACACCATAGAGAGCACTTCAGCTATTTTTTTTGAAATAGTGCTTTTACACCCATCTCAGAGGGCAGATGAGGTCTCGGTTTAATCTCTCATCTAAGGACACTGCCACTGACAGTGTAGCACTTTCTCAGTTCTGCAGTGCAATGTCAGTCAATATTGTGAGTTCTAATATTCTAGAGTGGAACTTGAACCCATAATCTTGTGACTGAGAAGTGGGAATACTTCCTAATGTCACACCTTCAATTGAATTGAATTGAATTGAATTTATTGTCACGTGTACTGAGACACAGTGAAAAGCTTTGTCTTGTGAGCAATACAGGCAGATCACATAGTTACGTAGCATAGATAAGTAAATAATAGGTAAACAGCAGCAAAAACAAAAACACAGATACAGGCGAGTATTAAGAGTTTGTGAGTCCATTCAGTATTCTAACAATAGTAAGGTCGAAACTGTTATGAAACTGGCTGGTGTGTGTGTTTAGGCTTCTTTACCTTCTCCCTGATGGTAGAGGTTGTAGAAAAACATTGCCAGGGTTGGATGGACCTTTGAGAATGCTGGCGGCCTTTCCTTGACAGTGGGCCTGGTAGATGAATTCTATCGATGTTACTATAGATCCTATAGATTCAATTAATTTTGTCCATCTTTCCCCTGTAATCTATCATCTTCTTTGTGTTGAAGTGTTTGGATGATGCTGATTTAGGAGTCATTTTAACCTCAGAAATGGTTTGAAAATTAAAAGCAAGTCGAAAGCTTCATAATATTGGACAAACCTGAAACCACTGCTTCCGGTCCAAATGAATACGGGATGAGGGACAGATACACAGCCCATCTCTAGGAGCTATTGGGTTGGTCATTTAAACCTTTCAAAGAGCTTGCGTAACAATCCTCCTGTAATTATTTCGAGTTGGTTGAGTTTTCTGAACTTCTTCTTACAGGCTGTGTTAAAGGAAGTTGGAACTGTGAGGTAAATACCTTTACAGCATTTCTTGGAGGCCAGGAGGAGGATGGGGAGTATCTCGTAAAAGCTCCCCCCAAACTCATCCCTGCCTACTTGACATGCCTCTATCATCTCCCTTGGCTGCGATTGATTGCTCCCTGCAATCTTTTCCTTTCTTTCCAGACAATCATAGTCCCCTGCTCCCTGTGACCTTGACCTGCAGCTTCACCCAGTTGACAAGCCGGCAGTTTGTCAATCAAACAAACTGTTAGCAAGAAAACTGGAGAAACATATTTGACACACCTGATCTCATGAAGACGTGCAGGATGATCTGGGAATCCAGAACTTCAGGTTTTTCTGTCCAAACTCTGAACTCTCAAACCTCACTCTGAATGTGAGCTTGATCCTTTAGGTAAAAACAATGACTGCAGATGCTGGAAACCAGATTCTGGATTAGGGGTGCAGGAAGAGAACAGCAGTTCAGGCAGCATCCGAGGAGCTTCGAAATCGATGTTTCGGTCAAAGGCCCTTCATCAGGAATAAAGGCAGTGAGCCTGAAGATTGGAGAGATAAGCTAGAGGAGGGTGGGGGTGGGGAGAAAGTAGCATAGAGTACAATGGGTGAGTGGGGGAGGGAATGAAGGTAATAGGTCAGGGAGGAGAGGGTGGAGTGGATAGGCGGAAAAGAAGATAGGCAGGTAGGACAAGTCCGGACAAGTCATGGGGACAGTTACTGAGCTGGAAGTTTAGAACTAGGGTGAGGTGGGGGAAGGGGAAATGAGGAAACTGTTGAAGTCCACATTGATGCCCTGGGGTTGAAGTGTTCCGAGGCGGAAGATGAGGTGTTCTTCCTCCAGGCGTCTGGTGGTGAGGGAGCGGCGGTGAAGGAGGCCCAGGACCTCCATGTCCTCGGGAGAATGGGAGGGGGAGTTGAAATGTTGGGCCACGGGGCGGTGTGGTTGATTGGTGCGGGTGTCCCGGAGATGTTCCCTAAAGCGCTCTGCTAGGAGGCGCCCAGTTTCCCCAATGTAGAGGAGACCGCATCGGGACCAACGGACACAATAAATGATATTAGTGGTCAGGGTGGAATGTGTTGGTGAAGTTGATGAATTGCTCAACCTCTTCACGGGAGCACGAGGTGGCGCCAATCCTCCGCTACATTGATGACTGCATTGGCGCCACCTCGTGCTCCCGCAAGGAGGTTGAGCAATTCATCAACTTCACCAACACATTCCACCCTGACCTAAAATTTACCTGGACCATCTCTGACACCTCCCTCCCCTTCCTGGACCTCTCCATCTCCATTAATGACGACCGACTTGACACTGACATTTTTTACAAACCCACCGACTCCCACAGCTACCTGGATTACACCTCTTCCCACCCTACCTCTTGCAAAAATGCCATCCTGTATTCCCAATTCCTCCGCCTCTGCCGGATCTGCTCCCAGGAGGACCAGTTCCACCACAGAACACAACAGATGGCCTCCTTCTTTAGAGACCGCAATTTCCCTTCCCACGTGGTTAAAGATGCCCTCCAACGCATCTCGTCCACATCCCGCACCTCTGCCCTCAGACCCCACCCCTCCAACCGTAACAAGGACAGAACGCCCCTGGTGCTCACCTTCCACCCTACCAACCTTCGCATAAACCAAATCATCCGCCGATATTTCCGCCACCTCCAAACAGACCCCACCACCAGATGTATATTTCCCTCCCCACCCCTTTCCGCCTTCCGCAAAGACCTTTCCCTCCGTGACTACCTGGTCAGGTCCACGCCCCCCTACAACCCACCCTCCCATCCTGGCACTTTCCCCTGCCACCGCAGGAACTGTAAAACCTGTGCCCACACCTCCTCCCTCACCTCTATCCAAGGCCCTAAAGGAGCCTTCCACATCCATCAAAGTTTTACTTGCACATCCACTAATATCATTTATTGTGTCCGTTGCTCCCGATGCGGTCTCCTCTACATTGGGGAGACTGGGCGTCTCCTAGCAGAGCGCTTTAGGGAACATCTCCGGGTCACCCGCACCAATCAACCACACCGCCCCGTGGCCCAACATTTCAACTCCCCCTCACATTCTGCCGAGGATATGGAGGCCCTGGGCCTCCTTCACCGCCGCTCCCTCACCACCAGACGCCTGGAGGAAGAACGCCTCATCTTCCGCCTTGGAACACTTCAACCCCAGGGCATCAATGTGGACTTCAACAGTTTCCTCATTTCCCCTTCCCACACCTCACCCTAGTTCTAAACTTCCAGCTCAGCACTGTCCCCATGACTTGTCCGGACTTGTCCTACCTGCCTATCTCCTTTTCGACCTATCCACTCCACCCTCTCCTCCCTGACCTATCACCTTCATCCCCTCCCCCACTCACCCATTGTACTCTATGCTACTTTCTCCCCACCCCCACCCTCCTCTAGCTTATCTCTCCAATCTTCAGGCTCACTGCCTTTATTCCTGATGAACGGCTTTTGCCTGAAACGTCGATTTCAAAGCTCCTTGGATGCTGCTTGATCCTTTAGGGTCCGCTGATGAAACCTTCAAACACTGTCTGCCTGCAGTGTCTCTGACATCCACAAGGTGGCTTATAAGTATTTTCACCGTAATCAGCAGAGTGATGAACAAAATTCAAATTAAATTCCAAGACATAAATTGATGAGGGGAACACAAGTAGATATTAATAAACTTGCAGGATGGCTGACAAATTAATTTCAATATAGAAATAAGAGCAGTTGTGTACTTTGGTAGGAAGAACAAAGAGGCCACATATTCTGGGAAAGTGAATACAGTGGAGAAGTAATGTGTTCCTGCAATAGACATACACAAATCATCAAAAGGAAAGAAGCAGGTTAATAAAGTCATAAAAATAACAAAACTTCACAGTTCATTTCTAGATGGATAGAACTGAAAAATATGAACCTGTATATGATTGTAATGAGGTCATCTTGGTGGATCTCATGGAATATGAGTTCCCTGATTGGGGCTGATAATCTCATTCAAACAGGGAGTCCAGGCTGACAGATATGAAGAGGAGTGTCAGAGGTTCTGTTTACTCTGAGAGCTGGCTCTGAGGGATCTGGATCAGTGTCAAGGCCTGTGTGGAGTTATATCACTTTATAAAACCAGATTAGACCACAGCCAAGAATAACATGCACAGCAGATGGTGGTAATGTGGGAAACCATGAAGTTGTTAACTTTGGCAGGTAGAATCAACAAAGCAGAGTATAACTAAATGGAAGACAACCAAAGAAGTCCAAAACATGCCAAGCTCAAAGGCACAAAAAAGAGTATGTAGAACAACACAGAATAAAGAAGACTAATTGGATGCAATTCCTTATTGTGAGAAAAATTGAATAACAAAGTAAGGATTTTATGTTTTAGTTAAACAGACATCGGTGAGACCACAACTCAAACATTCTGTGTAGCTTTGCTGTATTTATTTAGGAGGATATAAAGGCATTAGAGGCAATTCAGAGGAGGTTTATCGATGCTTGGGATGAGTGGATTGTCTTATGAGGTAAAGTTGGACAGGCTGGGCTTGTCCAGTTTAGAAAAGTAAGGGGTGACTGGATTGAAGTGTATAAAATTCTGAATGCCCTTCACAAAGTTGACATGGAAATAATGCTTCCTCTTGAGGGGAGTCCAGACTGGAGGTACAGTTTTAAAATTAGGGGTCACCAGAGGTGGTGGTGAGCTGTCTTCCTGTACTGCTGTGATGTGGAGGTGCCGATGTTGGACTGGGGTGGACAAAGTTAAAAATCACACAACTCCAGGTTATAATCCAACAGGTTTATTTGAAATCACAAGCTTTCAGAGGGCTACTCCTTCATCAGGGAGCTAGTGGGGCAGGCACATAGGACACAGATTTTATAGTAAAAGATCAAAGTGTCATACAACAGATGCAATGTATTAGATAAACCTACAGGGCTACTTATTATTTAATCACATAGAATGGGGGTGCAGGTTTCAATTCATTAATAGGTAAATCCCAGAATTTCTTTGAAGTCACAGTAGGTAGATAACAATGCAGTTAGGAAGGGAATGTCTAGAATCATGGAGTCATATAGATGTACAACAAGGAAACAGACCATTTGATCCAACTCGTCCATGCTGACCAGATATCTTAAATTAATCTAATTCCATTTGGCAGCACTTGGCACATATTCCTCTGAGTTGAAAGTGTGTTGCTAGAAACGCACAGCAGCTCAGGTAGCATCCGAAGAGCAGCAAAATCGACATTTTGGGTATAAGCCCTTCATCAGGAATGGGGGCTCCATGACATAAACCTGTATAGAGAGACAGGAAATGATGCAAAGATCTACATGGATGATACCACACTGAGAGGTCATCTCTGGCAGGAAATATTTAATGAACTAGTTATGAAGGAGAATCATACTGGACCTGAAATATTAACTATGTTTCTCTCTCCACAGATGCTCCAGACCTGTTGAGTTTCTCCAGCAATTTCTATTTTTATTTCAGTTCTCTGGCATCTAGAGCACTTTTGTAATATTTAAATGACTGTTGTTTTCTTCAGAGAACAGAGCGAGAGGAAATCTCACAGGGGTCTTTAAAGTGTGAAAGAATTTGGTAAAGTAGACATAGAGAAGACTTTTCAATGCTTAAGGGAGACCAAAACAAGGGTCCATAAATATAAGAGTCATAACTAAACCTTTACTGAATTCATGACAAATATCCTTATCGAGTGATTGGTGAGAACATGGAACTTGATATCACAGAAGTACTTGAGGTGACTGGCTTCAATTCAACTAAGGCCAAGTTGGATAAATACATCTGGGTAAAAGGTAGAAGAATTTGCCAATTATACGAACTGAAGTTAGATAGGAGGAGGGTTGAGTGAGACATAAACATGTGCATGCATCTGATGGGCTGAATGGCCTACTCCTATGCTGTAACTGGATATTATGTTTTCCACTATTCACACAGGGAATAATTGTGAGGGTGCAGTTTGAAACATAGAGATAATTTCTGCTCTGGATCCCATGCAGAGCAAGGATTAAGGGAATCGTTAAGGGCGTAGTCTCGCTGTGGACTACTGCAGCTCGTGCAGTTGGTGACCAATGTTGTTTCGCCTCTCCAACATCAGGGGCCCTTAGCTGTGCCTTTGGAAGAAGGGATTGGGAATCTAGGTTGGCACTGGGCTCCATGCAATGGGTTTTTAATTACTTAGAGGTTGAGGTTGAGGAGAACTGCTGAATATTCTGGAATAAGGCCCCACTCATCACTATTTTAGGGATGTTCACTCATGAATAAATATTGGTAGGAACATCTGGATGATGACAGGTGGGGGTGTGGGGTTTAGAGTCACATCTAAAAGACATCTCTGACAATGCAGCACTCCCTCTGTATTGTACTGCAATGTCAGCCTGACTCAGTTATGAACAAGCTCCAGGCTGAACCATGGGCATTTGTCAGAAATACATGCTTCCTTGTTTAAACTGGGTTTAATTTCTTAAATCTCTTTTTTCTTTTACTTTATTTTACTACAACGAACCAATTCTCATCATGTTACAAGTTGTTTGTCAACTATTCAGGATTAGAATTAGTCATTTGTTAACTATTCAGAATTAGAATTAGATCAAAATTTCTTGTTTGCTCCCAAAAACGAAAAGCCAAGTTGCTGTTCTTTCTCCTCCACCCAAGCAATCATTCATTTATCAACTTCATCCAAACAAACTTCAACAGAAAACTTTTATTCAAAGCATACATTTACACAAACCAATTACATTATTTAAGTTTGACAGCAGTATTTGTTAGTGATAAAGCCTGTGTTTATTAATTAATATTATTTGCTGTTATCATTGATTGTTTAACAAATTAGTGCACAGCTGTCTGTTAAACTGTGATTTGTAAATCAGAATGAATTCCACTTTAGTCATTGGTCTGGATCACATTACCCTCATTTGTGCAATGACCTGAGTCACAAAATTCATCTGCAACCTCATTTCTGAAAATGTTTCGCATTTCCATTGCTTAAAATTTCCTGTGTAATTTTGTGGCCCAGTCAGTAGCACTTTCACATCTGGGTCAGACAATTGGGTGTTCAAAGTCCTCTCCAGAGATTTGAGCATATAATCCAGTCTGGTATTCAGTGCAGTACTGAGGAAGTGCTACATGGTTAGTGTAGCCATTTTTCAGCTGAATCTGCAAATTAAGACCTTATTCTGTCTGTCCTCTCACATGGATGTAAATAATCCTAGAGCACAGAAAAGGAGATCTCTTCCCGCTGTCCTAATTAGTATTTATCCATCAACCAACAGCATGGAAAAACTGAACTGGTCATTAACACATTGTTGTTTGTGGATACTTCTGCTGTGTTCTGAAACAAAAAACAGAAATTGCTGCAAAACTTCAGCTGAAGAGTCACCAGACTCTAAATGTTAACTCTGTTTTCCACCAGATGCTGCCAGACTTGCTGAGCTTCTCCAGTATTTTCTGTTTTTATTCCAGCTCTCCATCATCCACAGTTGTTTTATTATGCTATGTTCAAATTTACTGCTGTATTTCCTTCGTTATGACATTGACCATACTTGAAAAATACTTAATTGGCATTAAACACCTTTGGAACATCTTGAGGAAACAAAATAATTTTTAAAAATATATGGGTAGAATCTATAGGGGCTTGGACAATGTGGGCTGTGCAGGAAATCATATGAGAGTCCAGTCAGGCCGATCTCCCAACTAAGTTCTGGGTGTAAAGGCAAGATTGATGCAAGGTAGCAGCAAGTAGCCATTGAAGGGGGATTATTAACCGCAAATCTAACCTCATCAATATGCATGATTTGGAAATGCTGGTGTTGGACTGGAGTGTAACACCAGGTTATAGTCCAACAGGTTTAATTGGAAGAACACTAGCTTTCGGAGTGCTGCTCCTTCATCAGGTGGATGTCATTAATATGCAGCTGTCTGGTGTACCATCTGTGGTAAGCGAACTGGCCACAAAGGATTCCCAACAGAGAGTCAGAGCGGGTACCTCGTGACTTCAGCTCACCACTTGGTCCCAGGGAACTCAATGCTGGACACCAGGCACCAATGTCTCAGGAGAGGCACCAGTCACATGCAACCCACATCCACAGACATTGGCATCCAACACGTGCCAGCCTCTAAAAACTCTGCTGACACATCTCTGACTCACTTACAGCACACTTCTGCACTGCACATTGGAACACAAACCTATTGCAGAATGTTGCAGCAAGGACACAATGCTTTCATGGACAAGCAACCAGTTCATAGCCTGGACCATGCTGTACCCTGACCTGTTCGCTTGCTCTCGTAATGCCTACTCACTCTGAGAATACTTGAAAGCTCACATCATCCCTGCCGTGCTTTGGCCTTACCTCGCCATGCCTTTCTTTTAGTACCTTGTCCCTCAGCCAAAGATACTATGCTTGCAGTACTGTTGCATTGCCATTCTGTTTAGCACAGACACAAAACCAGGAAGAAGGCTGTCAGAAGTCCTCAGTTAAGTCAACAGAGATATCTTTTGGTCAGGAGATCCCAGCACAGTAAGTAAAGTGCAGGCCAGTCTTTTGATAAGATGATATCCGGGCTCTTCACCATTCCATCCAGCAGGATATCCAGATTCTACCTGCACTGTGGGATGCCAGTTTCCCCTGCCTGCCATGTCCGGGGCCAAATGTCAACAACCACGCTCCACGCGGTCAGTACTGTGGGTACACAACAGTCATTTAAAGATGGTGCTGGCATACAAATCTCAGTCCATTTTGTGATTTCCTGGCTATGGCAAATTCTCCAGGAATGGTGAATGGTAGAATGGGGCTAGAATCAGATGATAAGAGTGCCATTGGAGCAGGGTTGTTAATTAATGAGATGAGCTCAGTTATATAGTGAGAAAGCTTGTGGAGAGAAACTCCTCATGAAACTTGAGAAATCTGAAACTCAGCCAAAAAATATCTAGCCCCAAGTGTTTATTTTCACTAACCGAGAAGGTGATTTCCCTTCTTGATTTAGCATGTCAAAAGAGCCTTCACACTGCACTCCAGTGTTGGGCAGGGGATGGTAAACAAATGGATAGTTCTTTTAGAGAGAAGATAGAGGCTAGGGGGCCTGAGGGGTTTGGACAAGGTACATATGGAAAAGCTATTTCCTTTTATGACAGAAATTAGGACTGGGGGTCACTGTTTAAACATGAGGGGTCTCCCATTCAAGGCAGAGGTAAGGTAGATAGCTTCCTGATAAGCAAGAGGGTAAATGGTTATTGGTGGTGGGGGGGGGGGGGGGGGCGCGGAGAGGTGACAGGAATGTGAAGTAATCAGATCAATTATGATCCTATTGAATGGTGGATTAGGCTCAAGGAACTGAGTGATCTACTTCTGCTCCTAATGAATATGACTGTATGTTAGTAAATGGCCTTCTTCACACTGTAAAGTTCTACAACTGTTTTTCATCTCCAGTCATCAAAACGTCCCTCAAAATAACTTATTAACACTTCAAATCACTATAGTAACCGGACTGGTTCCAGGCTGCTGGCTTACAATTGAGAAGCAATACAGAGTGCAGCTTTGAAAATTAACCATTTTTCTGCCAAATCTAGGAATACAGGAGTAGTAAGTCAAAAGGACCCATCACAGGCAAAAAAATCATTTCCACATTCTTTCCAAATAAGACTTCGCTCATCAGCCAGATAAGGTCACTAGATACATTTGAGCCAATGAGCCTTTATAGATGGCTGTTACATAGCTAAGCAACATGTTTGAGGTCCTGGGTTTTGGAAGAACATACAAATCAGCTGTACAAACTGAGAAAGCAGAATGCAAGAGCAGGGAGCAAATTTCTATTCAGGGTGAAAGTAGCGATGGAGAAGCTCAGACCACGCAAACTGGATCTATTGGCGAATAGAGATGAGCAAATGGTGATTGAAAGCCTATCAATGATGGACGACTCCAATTTTGGTGCTACATGTGATGACAACAAAGCTCAAAGATGGTTCCTCTCTCAGGTCTGTGGCTAAAGACTCAATTTGGATATTAAAATCTGAATCAGGGAACACTTCGAAGTCTTGTACATGAAAAATACAATAAATTGGAATCATTACTGGATTACTTTAACTTACTTTACCCTTGTAATATTAGATTCAATGGCAAAATGTTAACTGTCACGCGTGCATGCAGTATTACTTCACTGTACTAAGCAAGGCAGCCAGTTACTATAGCGATTTGAAATGTTAATAAGTTGTTCTGAGAAGGGTTGATATGTATAATCTTAAACATCTGGTGCTTTTGTGAGAAGATGACTCTTTGTGACAGCTGATGCTGTAGAAGTTGTTCTACTCTATTTACACAGCAGGGGGCTTGGCTGGGCAGAAACTTGGCAAATATCCCAGTCGCACATCAAAGGGCAGGCTCACACCTTAGGGTGGCAATTTTGATTGACAGCCTTGTACTTCAAAATGTAAGGGACCAGTGTAGCTAAAACAGGCCTGTTTCTCCTCTCTGTCAGGGTACGCCATGATTACAGGAAGAGGATGTCTGGATTTTAAAATCTGAATCAATTAAATTTAAGTAATTGAAATAAAAAGGAGAATAATTGTGCATTTAACAAACCCACAGAGTGTAGAAGGAGAAGTTATTCTCAAGGTGAAAACTGGCTCCAGTTCATTTATGCATTGGATGTAAGTAGATCAGTTACTGGTGTGAAACTATAGGTTGTTCTACCTTGCCCTTAGTAAAGAGTGAATTACTTTGAGCCAAATGATGTTGCTCAATTGGAATTGCACAGTGTCAATCCTTTGTGAGTTACAATAGAATTTAAACAAATATTGGCTCAAATATTTGATCAGTCACAGAGGCAACAGCAGCAATGGCATTGGAGTCCAGAGCGTGGCAACAGCTGGCGCCCATGGGACTTTGACAGTCAGTGGAGGAGCAGCTGATGAGTCCCGATGGCATTCGGTGATGAATGGCTGGTACAATTGCAACACTTAAAAGGCATTGGATGGGTATATGAACAGAAAAGGTTTGGAGGGATATGGGCTGGGTGCTGGCAGGTGGGAGTAGATTGGGTTGGGATATCTGGTCGGCATGGACGTGTTGGACCAAAGGGTCTGCTTCCGTGATGTACATCTCTATGACTGTATGATTCTATGGCTCTGAGTCTGGATGGTGTTTGGGGATGAAGCAGCTGTGAGTCTGGATGGTGTTTGGGGATGAAGTGGCTGTGAGTCCGGATGGTGTTTGGGAATGGAGCGGCTGTGAGTCCGGGTGGTGTTTGGGGATGAAGCGGCTGTGAGTCCGGATGGTGTTTGGGGATGAAGTGGCTGTGAGTCCGGATGGTATTTGGGAATGAAGTGGCTGTGAGTCCGGATGGTATTTGGGAATGAAGTGGCTGTGAGTCCGGATGGTGTTTGAGAATGGAGCGGCTGTGAGTCCGGATGGTGTTTGGGAATGGAGCGGCTGCGAGTCCGGATGGTGTTTGGGGATGAAGCGGCTGTGAGTCCGGATGGTGTTTGGGGATGAAGTGGCTGTGAGTCCGGATGGTGTTTGGGGATGAAGTGGCTGTGAGTCTGGATGGCAGTGAGCAGTGAGGGGCTCTGCCCAGCGCGGGGTGGGGAGGAGTGTGCTCTTATGGGGAAACCCCAGTCTGAAGTGAGTGCGGCCCCATGCCTGTAGAAGGACTGTAATGTGGAACTTTTAACTTATTTATTTTTCTATTTTGTACATAAGATGGCACCGGGAATGGTAATTTTGTTGTTTTCACTGTGCTCCTGCACTTCTGCACTTGAGTACATGCGACAATAAATCTAATTCTGATTCTGAAGTTCCCCCCTATATTAGTGAGTTTCATACCCTCACCATTTACAGATAAGGACATTCCTCCTGAATTCCCTGTGTGATCTATTGGAATGCCTTTATGGCCTTTATATTTAGATTTCATGACAAATGGAAAGAATGTAGAGAATGTCAAGTCCAATTCTAGGGGGACTGGTTACACTAAGCCCAAGAAAATATCGAGCTTGAAACCCTGCAATTGCTGCAGGCCAGGCAAGGTTTCCTGTGTTGAGACAAATTATTCCACCATCTCTATTCATAGAAAAAAGAAAAGTTACGAAACAGAAAGAGGCTATAGAGCCTACTGTGTCTGTGCCAGTCAGTGCCTGCAGATCCCCAGTGAAATGTTCAGAACCATCATATTCTTGAGGGTAGACTTAGGTCTGACTCTGGAGCAAGTTTGGCCTCTGTGTATAGCCTGAGAATAGCTGTATATCAATTCAAATGTGGCAATGTAAGTGCACCCTTAACATAATCCCTAATCTATCACCCTAGCAGCAATAGAGTGAATTGAGGGAACGATTGACCTCAGTTTTGAAAGCTCTAATTGTGTCAGCATCCACAGGAATTTGGCGAGAGAGCTCCAGATTTTATGACCTAAGTGCTGCCTGATATTTGATTTCGGATGTCCCAGATCTACTGATGTCCTTTGTTCTAGATTTCCACAGCAAAGGAAGTAATTTCTTTGCATCAAATTTATACAATCATTCCAACATCTTAAACACCTTGATCAGATTACAGCTCAATCTTCTAAACTTAGTGGAATGCAAGCCAGACTTTTCACCCTGTCCTCAAAGGTTAACCCCCTACCCCAGGAGTAACAAACAATATTTTGACCACTATGATATAATAATTTGTCCCTAACTATCCTCATCAGAAGCCCTAAAGATGATGACTAAGCATAAATCAAACTAGAAATGACATTTCTTCCCTGCTGATGTATAACCTTTAACAGTATAGAATGTCCCAAGATCCTTCACTGCAACATACTCAAAATTTGGCCCTGAGATATTAGGAACGTGGCCAAAGATGTATGTTTTAAGTAGGATTTTAAAAGAGGACAGTGAGGCGCCATGGTTTAGGGAGAGAATTCTAGAGGTTCAGGCCCAGGTGTACCTTATATTTGACAGCAGCTAATGTAAGGCACAGTTGCCAATGGTGCAATGATGAAAATATTGGGGATACACAAAAGGCCACTATTGGAATAAGCAGAGGGTCATAGGCCTGGAAGAGATTACAGATAATAGAAAAAGTCAAGACCATGGATAGCATTGAAAACGAGGAATGGAATTTTAAAATTACAATGGAAGGCAGGATGCCAGTCCTCTTGTGGAAAGCTCTGTCAAACGTAGAGGTGGCAAAAAGGGGGGAAACAATGAATAAAATAAAGGACTGCTAATTAATCAAGATTAATGAAATAATATCAGTCAAATGTTGCCTATCTGCAAGAAGCATAATGGCAGATCTTATTGGCTAAATCAGAAAGATGGAGAAACCGGTTGTAACCTGGCAAATATAGGGTTAACTAGAGCCTTGTTAACTTATTTTGACCCATAGGTCAAATGACATCATTGATCAATTGTTCATGAATTAAGTTTCTTGGTAAATAAATTTTAAACAATCATGATTAGATTAAAAAGATGCTGACACATCTTGTAGGCATATCTGAGCACTCCTCCCCACCCCCCACAATAACAACCAGCTGGACTGCAACGTAAGCAATCGTGTAGAGTGATGCTTCCCTCCGCTTCGTGTTCTGATGAAACAAAAGATTCTGTCAGCAATATTTAATGGAGGTGACATTTAAAGTGAAAGCTGTCACTTTGTCCACATTATCTTCTTCATAACCATCAGTGGCTTGTAGCCAGAGCCTTGCAACTGATATTAATAGGAAGATTACAGTAAGCCCAAGGACATTAGAGGTTCACAGAAGGATACAGAACGCCATTCAGCCTATCACTCTGTGTTAGCTTTTTAAAAGAACCATCCAATGACTCCCATGTATCTGTTTTCTCTCCATAGTTCTATTACAGTTTCTGCCTTCAAGTATTCATCTAGAACCAAATGAGAGTCATATTGGCCTCAAACTTAACCCTGTTCTTCAGTCAACATAGATGCCACCAGACCCGCTGAGTATCTCCAGCACCTCCTGTTCATTTTTATCTCATTTCCCTTTGCAAATTTATTATTTAATCAGTTTTCACTGCCTTTTCAGGCAGGAGGCTGGAAGAACATGGCAAGCCAGGCAGCATCAGGAGGTAGAGAAGCTGACATTTTGGGTGTAACCCTTCTTCAGGACTGGAGGTGGGTGTAGGGGGAGCTGCAGATAAAGGGAGTGGTGGATGGTGAACTGGGGATAGGTGCAGATAGGTGGAGGGTACAACCTGGTTGATCAATGAGAGGAATGAATCCAGTTGGTGGCAGGGAGCAGTGGAAGGTATGGGGAAAGGGAGAGGCTGGGAAGGAAGTGGGGGAAAGGGAAGGGAAGGTATTTGAAATTGGACAACTCAATGTTGAGTGCTCCGGGCTGTAGGTTCCCCAGGAGGAAGATGAGATGTTGTTCCTCCAGTTTGTGGTTTGGTTCGTTGTGGCAATGGAGGAGGCCAAGGATGGTCATGTCGGAAAGGGAGTGGGAAGGGGAATAAAAATGGACAGTGACTGGGGAGTCCGCTGGGCCTGGCTGTGATGCTCAGTGAACCGTTCCCTAAGTTTACGTTTGGTCTCCCAGATGTAGAGAAGGCCACATCGGGAACACCTGATGCAGAAAACTAGATTGGAAAAGAAGCAGGTGAATCTCTGTTTCACCAGGAAGGCCTGTTTGGGGCTCTGGATGGAGGTGAGGAGAGTGGTGTACTGGCAGATTTTGCATCTTTTCCAGTTGCAGAGGAAGGTACCTGGGAGTTCAGGTGGGTTTGGGGGGAGAGCAGAGCAAACCAAGGACTGTGGAAGGGAACAGTCCTTGTGGAAGGCAGAGAGGGGTGGGGAGGGGACCATGTTTCTGGTGGTGGGGTATAGTTGGAGTTGGCAGAAGTGTTTAAGGATGATACTTTGGATGCGGAGACTGGTGTGGTGGTAGGTGAGGACCTGGGGGACTCTGTCTTTATTGTGTTGGGGAGGTGGTGGGGAGTTTAGAGCTGTGGAATGGGGAGTGGAGATGGGGAACGAAAAGCACGTTGTTCAAACTCGGTGAACTTGGGGATCTAAGATGGCGGTGATCTGAGAAGATCACACTGCAGAGCTTCGCATCGCAGCAGGAGCAGGACGGGCCTTTAACCCACCCAACCCAGGTCATCAGGATTTCTTGGAGTGTTGGAAAGATTGTGGAGCCCCAAGAAACATTTAAAAATTGCCTTACCTGTATTTTCAGCTATCCAGAAATGCCTAAAAAGGGAGGAGGAGCATCTGAGGCCAGGCCTGCAGCTCAGCCTGCAGCAGCCTCAGAGCCAATTACTCTCCAGGACCTGGTGAACCAGCTCTCGAAATCCCGCGAGATGTTGGGGAAACAGATTGAAGAGAAGCTGGCTCCAGTCTCTCTCATGCTGCAGAAGCATGAGCAGCAGTTGGGAGACCTGGAGAAGAGGACGGATGAGGTGGAGCACAGGGTCACAGTGGTGGAAGCTGATGCCAGTTCATTCAAGGAAGAGATCCAAGCCCTGAAGACGCAGGTTCGTAATTTGCGTGACCAAGTGGATGATCTTGAAAACAGGGGCAGGAGAAAAAACATTCGGATCATCGGTCTGCCCGAGGGTAAGGAGGGTGAGCAGCCTGCGGAATTTGTTGAAGATTGGCTTCCGAAATTCCTTGACTTGGGGACTGGCATGAGAGGATTGAAGATAGAGAGGGCTCACCGGGTCGCAGCACAGAGGTCGGGTCTGGGTCAACGCCCTCGTCCTTTCCTGGTGTGGTTCCCATCATTACCGGGATAAGGAGAGAGTCATGGAGGCTTCCAGACTCCAGGGGAAGGATCCAAAGGCCCTAATTTATGAGGAGTCTAAGATCATGTTTTTTCAGGACTTTTCAGCGGCGGTGATCCAGAAACGAAAATCGTATGATGATGTCAAGAGAAGATTGAAGGAGCTTGGGATTCAGTACTCCCTGAGATATCTGGCAGTGTTTCGGATCACCTTAGATGGATCCATGCATCTCTTTGACACATCGGAGAAGGCAAGAGACTTTGTGGACAAACTAACCTAAGTTAAACAATTGTTGTGGTTCTGTTCGCCGAGCTGGGAAGTTGTCTTGCAAACGTTTCGTCCCCTGTCTAGGTGACATCCTCAGTGCTTGGGAGCCTCCTGTGAAGAGCTTCTGTGATGTTTCCTCTGGCATTTATAGTGGCCTGTCTCTGCCGCTTCCGGTTGTCAGTTCGAGCTGTCCGCTGTAGTGGCCGGTATATTGGGTCCAGGTCGACGTGTTTGTTGATAGAGTCTGTTGATAGAGTTGATAAAGTAAGTTAAACAATTGTAGTATGTATAAATATCGTTGCTTGGGTATGCGTTTATCATTCTGTAAAAGAAATGGAGGAAATCCGATTGGAGCTTTGTTTTTCCCTTTTTTTTACCTTTATTGATAATAATTTGGTTCAAACTATGTCTGGCGGTGGTTAAGATGTACATTTTAAATTTCTAAGTTAGGACATTCCAAAGGATGGGTGGGGTATTTATTCCCCCTTTATTTTATAACAGAATTTCTTTTATTCATATTGATATTCTATGGGGTGTTTATTCTTTTTACTTGAGCTTGCGATGCGGCTCTAGCTGGGAGAGGTGAAGGTGGTTGAGATGGTTAGATGCCTATTTATGGGCAGTTCGGAATGGGTAGTTGCCCCCTCCGGGCAGGGGGTGAGTTCCCCTACTCAGCGCTATTGGCGCTTTATATGTTGCTTTGTTTTCTGGTTTTTGTTTTTTTTTAATTTTAATAATTTTGTATGTTTGTTAAATGTAGTGGTTTTAGTTTATGTAGTTTTTATATTTGGTGGATCATGTGACACTAAGGCTCAGCAATTTGTGGTTCGGGTTCCTCTTCTCTGGAATTTAAATGTAATTGCAGAAGATTATGGCTAATGGTTTGATTAAATGGTGTACCTGGAATATCAAGGGAAGTCACTCACCAATTAAGAGGAAGAAGGTACTCTTGAGTCTTAGAAAGGAGAAGGTGGATATTGCTTTGTTGCAGGAGACACATTTGGATGACAAGGAGCATCTGAAATTACAGCAGAATGGCTTTGACCGAGTTTATTTTTCATCATTTAATACCAGAAGTAGGGGAGTGGCTATATTGGTTAGGAAAAATCTCTCATTTAAATTGTTGGAATGTGTTAAAGACACATACTGGAGGTTTGTAATTCTTTAAGCCTTGATTAATGGGGAAGAATATGGCATTTTAAATGTTTATTCTCCCCCAGCTCATCCTCTTAAATTCTTGGTAGATGCTTTTTCTAAACTGATAAGTCTCAAGTCTTGGCACATCATTATAGGGGGAGATTTTAACTGCCTCATGGATGCCACAGTAGACAGGTGGCCTAAAAGTCCCTCGATACCCTCTGCACAAACTAAACAGTTGTTGGGTTTATGTGGGGAATTAGGGTTGGTGGATGTCTGGAGGTGTCTCCACCCTACAGGTAGGGATTTCACATTTTTCTCCAATCAGCACAGATGTCACATGAGGATTGATTTTTTTCTGACCCCTGCAGTAACCCTGGATCTGGTGGCATCCTGTATGATTGGTAATATTGCCATCTCTGATCATGCTCCAGTGTACCTCATGGTTAAAATTAAGGATGTTACAATGGATTCAAGGTACTAGCGAATGGACCCCTTTATTCTCACGGACAGCAAGTTTGTGGAGTATTTCTCGAGGGAATTTCAGGCATTCCTAGACATCAACATAGGCTCGGTTGATAGCTCATCTATTCTCTGGGAAACTGCCAAAGCTTATGCCAGAGGGTTAGTTATTTCATATTCCACAAGTAGGAAGCAGCAGAAGGGTGAGCAGCAACGTCTCCTTAAAGCACGGTTGAAGGCAGCCAAGAAGGCCCTCGTTGGTCAAACTACAGAGGATTACGGCACTACGATCTGCACTAAATTCTGTGCTCACGCAGAAGGAGCTGGCTTTTGCAAAGCAAAGGTTATACGAGCATGGTGACAAGCCAGGCAAATACTTAGCATACCTTGCCAGAAAGAGAAGTGCCCCACAAACCATTACAGCGATTAGGGAAGGGTCTGGGAACCTAACATGTGACTCTAAAAAGATTAGTGGGGCGTTCCAGAGATTCTACTCTAAATTATATCAGTCTGAGAATTGTGAGGAGGGGCAGGCCAAAACGGAATCCGTTTTTAGAGATCTGAAGCTCCTGGGTGTGACTCCTGAACAACAGTCCTTTCTCAATGCCCCATTATCAGAGCAAGAAGTGCAGGGAGCTGTGAGGCAGCTTCAGAGTGGAAAGGCGCCCTGTCCTGATGGACTTCCCAGTGAATTCTATAAGGAATTTATAAGTATACTGTCAGGCCAGATGCTGAATATGTTTAATGATTCAGACAGTCATGTTTGTCTCCCACCATCTCTGAGAGATGCCAATATTTCACTTATCCTTAAAAAAGGGAAGGATCCGGAAGAATGTGCTTCATACAGGCCCATCTCGCTCTTAAATGTGGACTTTAAGATCCTTTCTAAGGCTCTTGTGTTAAGGCTGGAGACTGTGTTACCCTCTATTATTAAAGAGGATCAGACGGGCTTCATAAAGGGTCGCAGATCCTCCAATAACGTCAGGAGGCTGCTTAACGTAATTCAAGCATGCCAACAGCAGTCAATACAGGGATTGGTGATTTCTTTAGATGCAGAGAAGGCATTTGACCGAGTTGAGTGGCTGTACCTTTTCTATACTCTAGACCGGTTTGGTCTGGGCGAAGTTTTCATAAGATGGCTAAAGGTTCTCTACAGTGTGCCTCTCGCTGCGGTCATTACCAACAGGATACGATCAAGCAATTTTAATATTTCTAGGGGCAGCCGGCAGGGCTGTCCCCTTTCACCATTACTTTTTACGTTGGTGATTGAACCGTTGGCAGAGGCCATTCATGGGGATCTCAAAAAATCAGCTCCAGAAGTGGGGTCAAAATTACATAAAATCTCACTGTATGCAGGTGATGTTCTAATTTTCTTGACAAATCCAGCAGTTTCAGTGCCTTGCCTGATACAATGCATTCACGCATTTGGCGCTTTTTCAGGGCATAAGATTAATTTTACTAAATCAGAGGCTATGCCTATGGGTGGTCTTACGAAAGAGTTGGCTCTTGCGAGTGACTATAGATTCCCATTTAGGTGGTCACAGGGGGGGTTTTGTGTATTTGGGCATATTCATTACTCCAGTTCTGGATTGGCTGTTCAAAGCCAATTTTACTCAATTATTTGAAAAAAATAAACAAGATCTCCAAAGATGGGAGGCACTTCCAGTTTCATGGTTGGGTCGGATAGCGCTTATTAAGATGAATATTCTCCCTCATTTGCTATACCCTTTACGGATGCTCCCCCTGATTTTCAATAAACAAACACTCAGGAGACTGAACAGTTGGTTCAGCTCCTTTATCTGGCACCGTAAACGGCCCCTCATTAAATTAGCCAAACTGCAGTTGCCTCAGATTGGGGGGAATAGACCTTCCGGACATTAAAAATGACCAGTTAAACTTGCTCTTGACCTACGTCAGTGATTGGGTTTGTGGGGACCCTCTTTCAATATGGCTCAATATCGAAGTCTCCCAGGCAAGGTGCCCCCTTACCAGTTTGCTGTTTTTGGACAAGGTGAGGACAGTTAGGGAATATTACCATAACCCAATAGTCATCAATACTGTTAAAGCATGGAGGGCAATTCGGCAGAGGGAAGGTAATATTGGCAAAACATCTTTGTTTACACGTTTAGTGGGTATGCCGAGTTTTCAACCAGATATGATAGAGTCAGGATTTAAACGTTGAGCAGCTAGGGGTATATCTTGCAAGGGTGATTTATTTGAGGGAGATGTAATGATGACCTTCGATCAGTTAGTACGGAAGTACGAGTTACCTAATAGAGACCTCTTTCGTTTTTTTCAAGTTAGGGATTTTATTCAAAAAAAGACCACACTTTTGACCGATCCCTACAAATCTGACATAGAAAGAGGGGTACTAAGGGCTAAGAGTACACTCTCTGTCAGTACTCTATATCACCAATTGGGGGGGGTGCCACCTCAGATGAGTCTGATCAACTCTGCAAGATGTGGGAAAGAGAGCTGGGTGTTTAAGTTTCTTCAGAGGCATGGGAGGATATTTGGGAGAATGCAAGGAAGATATCAATTTGCAATAGGACCCATGGTTTACAGTTGAAGATTCTCCACAGGGTCCACTTAGCCCCAGACCGTTTGTCAAAATTTAAACTAGGGTATCTTCAGCATGTCCCAAGTGCAAGGTCTGTACGGGTACTCTTACCCATTGTCTTTGGTCTTGTGACAGGCTTCAAACATATTGGAGCGCTATGGTGGGTGCAATGGAGAGGATTTTAGGTGCACAGGTGGTGAAGGACCCTATTTCACTCCTTTTGGCCTACTCATTGTATTTCCTGAAGACTCGCATAAGGCAAAACTTTTCAGTATTCTTACATTCTGTGCAAGTTTGGATATCGGAAACCCCCCCGGGCCTGTCAGGTTGGCGGAAGATTGTTATGGAGCATATTCCCCTGGATTTTCTCACAAATACGGTACACCACAAAACTAAGAATTTTTACAAGACATGGCAACCCTTTTTGAAATACCTGGACACTGATTTATCTGCCACACTAACAAGGGCTTTTATATCGCCATAATGATTGTGTTTCATGAGTCCAATATCCAGGGAGGAGGAACTGTGAATGTATGAGTGTTTTGTTTAGCTGGGCTGAGTTATTACTATTTATTTGTTTGTTGTTAGGTATTTATTTAGTTAGATAAATAGCTAGTTTAGTTTTTTTTAATTTTATACTTCCCTATATATGTTTATACATTCGTATAGGAGGGTGGACTGGGGATTTTTTTTTATTATTTGGGTTTAGTTTTGTACTATTTTTGTACTGTTTTGAATTGCATTGTTTTGTATTTGTTGTAATATTTAAAAATCTATCTTTTAAATAAAAATATATTATGAAAAAAAACTAGATGAACATTTGGGAAGCTCCTGAATCGAATATCTCCTCATCAGAGCAAATGCAACAGAGGCGGAGGAATTGGAAGAATGGGATGAGGTGTAGTCCAGGTAGTTATGCAGAGACTGCAGCAGTTCAAAAAGGCAGCTCACCACCTTCTCAAGGGCAACTAGATTTAGATTTAGATTTCATTGTCATGTGTCCTCAAGTACAGGGTATAGGAGTACAGGGAAAAGTGTACAATGTTGCCACACAAAATGCCATCTTAGGTACAAAGTACCTAGATACAAAATCTTACTTAACAGAAGTAGAAAAATGAAGAAATAAGCTAAAATGTCAACCCTTACAGTCTTTTCCTTAAGCCATGGACCTGCAGATGCTCCAAGCTCAGCTTTCCCCAAGCGGGCTAGCTCTCCCCTGCACTGGGCATGGTGTCACCCAAGCTGGGCTAAGACCTACCTGTGTTTGCCAGCCACTTCCACCACTGACTGCTGCTGCTATACTGACACTCGCCGGGCTACGCTGACACTCGCTAGGCTTCGTCCCCAACTGCCACGTTGCCACAGCTACTGCCGCCATCCTTTAGGACCGTCCATCACTGCCGCCATCCTTCACTGGTGACGTCTGGGGCCCAGCTGTTAACACGCTCTGTTGCCACGTTGGCTGCTTCGCTGCAGAGTCTTGTTCTGGTACTGCTCTAAAATCGCCAGAAAGAAGCCATGATGCCACCAACTGCACCCAGCCACCTTGAGAGAAGAAGAAAGAAAATCAGTCAGAATGGACGAGCTCTGGTGAGGAGCCCTACTCTGCCGCCATCTTGCTTTTATAGTGAAGGTGAGAGTTCATCCTGACGTGAGGAAGAAATGTGACTCAGCCATTCTCCTTCATGGTTCACAGCTCCAAGACACGGAACACAAATTGCTTTGCAATGGACAAAAAAATGCTGGTCAGCCAGCAACCCCCATGTCCCAAAAGTGAATTTTAAAAATCCCAATAATTGTTAAGTTGACAGCTATGCCAAACATTCACTCGATTAGTTGCTTCTGAGAATCCGCTGGTACCTGTGTGAAGTATCAAAACTTTTGACCTAGAATTGCATTGAGGCCATTAATAATGAAATTTGTGCCAGATCGCATTGCCTTATCTCATTTCAAGCATCCATTCCCTCCACCACCGATGCTCAGTAGCAGCAGTGTGTTCCATTTACAAGATCCATTGCAGAAATTCATCAAAATCCTCAGACAGCACCTTTCAAACCCACAACCACTTCCACTGAGAAGGACAAGGGCAGCAGATATATGTGAACACCACTACATTTAAGGTCCCCCAAAAGCTACTTACCATCCTGACTTGGAAATATATCGCCATTCTTTCACTGTTGCTGGGTCAAAATCCTGGAATTCCCTCCCTAATGGCATTCTGGGTCAACCAAAAGCAGCATGACTGCAGTGTTCAGGAAGGCAGCTCACCCCCACCTTCTCAAGGGCAACAAGGGATGGGCAATAAATGCTGACCTGGCCCAGCCTGTGACACCCACATCCCATAAAATGAATAAATAAAATTTTCCTATAATGAGCTCAGTGCTGCAGTTCAGGCAGTAGGCTTTGCCAACAAAGCTGGCAACCCCCCCCCCCCCCAATGTAGGGTGCTATAGAAATACACAAGTTGCATTCAGTGTGCCATACAATAATACAGCTGACTTCATCAACAAAAATGATTCCATTCCATCAATGCTCTAACCATCTGTGATCATCAACATCATATCTTAGAAATCTGTGGTAGGTACCAAGGTGCCTATACGCTTGAAAACTCTCCAGTTCTTGTTTCGTTTCAGGGACTGGGAACCTTATAAGGAAATTCCCTGAGATACAAGGCTTCCCTCTGCAATTAAGAATGATGACGCTATTATACAACCCCTGACTGAGGCTGAGCTTAGATACAATGCTGCCCAGTCTTCAACCAGGACCACTGTGGGTCATACTTGCTGAGAGTGAGATTCCACTGCTTGGATTGGTCTAGATTGTGCCTTCTGTCTGTACACCCCAGACAGAAAGGGCCACATTATCCTGGCATGCTGTGCTCTCCACAGGGAAGCAAGAGGGGATGTGATGGACTCTGAAGAACTGGAAGAGCAAGTCTTCTGAAGAGAAGGATTATGACATTGAGCAGGAGAAACATCACTTTCAGCATGATAGAGCACAACAAAATCAGGGGTAACAAACCAGCTAGGACTTACTTGATTTTCAGTTCCAATAGACGTTGGTTGGGTGCAATGATCATGCATGGACTGTAAACATGTTGCTCTTCAAAAGGCCAGCAGCTCGTTTGTTCCCAGAAGCAAGTGCAGCTTTGTTGTTTTTTTCTTCATTTTTGTGTTGCTGAATAAAAGGAAGTCTTGCAACTGTTTGAACAATTTCCAATGTGTGATGTGTCCAGATTGAACAATGAGAAGATGTTAGCTTATCCAGGGCATTGAGGAAAATGTAGCATTCCCTTAGACAAGGTCCTAATATGGGATAGCACTAAGGATGGGTTAACTGTGTAAGCCTGCTTCTTCAATAGCAATACATTTCCAGATATAGGATATTTTTGCCCCAGCTCTGCATTCTCAGTGGTTTTTCTTTTTGTTTCTCCTCCCACTACACACACTGTGAAGAGGAACTCCTAGCTGACAACACTTTACTTAGTGTATGGCTGTGCTTTAACAATGGTGTCAGTGGCTGGAATCCTTGGCAGTCCCAGCAGTGGCAAGTATTCCCATTTCTGCCCAGAAGGAAGATGGCATTAGCTGGGCATCACAGAGGAGTGGTGCATAGTTAATGAGGAGAGTTGTGGGAATAGTATAAGAAAACACTGAATGAAACTCACCAAAATTGACACGTAGACTTAGATTATGATTTACATAACAATGAAAATAATCAATTTGTTTACACAATGGAATGCGCTATGTAGCCTGCTTTTATAAGAAGAGTTAGCAATAATGTTTTTTTTCTGAAAAGAATTTGTTCACAGTTGGAAATAAATTAGTAAGTTTGCATGTGAGATAGCCAATCCTTGATCTTGTCAGTGGAAGTCGGGTTAATAAAGCAGTTTTGGCCTAAGCTCGCAAATCTGGTAGTGATTATATTTCAACCATAATTAACAGAACTCTCTTCCTGTCCTTCTTTTCAAGTTGTTCTTCATGAGATCAAATAATAGCATTTCATTTATAAATACAAGGAAAGTTGTTGCTGTTTTTAAAAAGTGGATTTTTTAACAAGGTTTTCATTGTTGTTAACATGTTCTCAAGAAACATTCTCTCATCTTCCACTTCAACCCAATCTGAGTCACACCAGATTAAGAGTTCTTAAATTGAGGAGCAGAAATATTTAGATGCATTTCACTTTTAATTATTTGTAATGTCAAGGGCAAAACAATGCAATGAGGGTCTGAAAGTAGACTCCTGTTGAAAAAGTGAAACCCATTGGTCAGAATCCCTTCCTGATTGCACTGCATGAAAACAGTTAAACAAACTTGACAGTTTTCCAAGAGTTGGTAGTCTGAGATAAATGAGAAGTATCTACTGCTTGAAAATTCACACGGTCCTCCCTGGCTATGAGCAGGAGCAGATCAGAAGACTCCCCTATTACATCATGGGAATCAGGATCTCTTTCTTGTTGCTATAGTGCAATTGTACTGTCACAGTGCATTGCAGAAACTCAGCTCACCATAGTAAAGAAGTTCTATTGAACCTGAGAACTCTGCTGTATTTGAACTAAACAGAAATCCCAATGCTTTTACTGATCATTGCTGACCTGACTTGGTTAACCAAAGCTCAGTGGCAATCAGTCCTCTCTGAGTCATGAGGTTGTTGGCTAATAGTCCCATGCCAGAGAATTGAATACAGAAATCTAAACTCACAACGCAGACTAAGGTTGTACTGCTATATTTCAGATGATATGTTAAGCTGAGGCCTCATTTGCCTTCGCAAGAAGACATTAAAGATTCAATAGCACTATTCCCAAGTAGAGTGGGAGAGAAGTTTTCCGTTATATACTATCTAATATTTAACACCTCAATCCACGTCACTGTCTGCCAAATTTCCCTACATTTCAATATTGCTTACATTTGGAAAGTAATTAAGTTAGTTGTGAAACACTTTAGGACATCCTGAACATGAGGAGAAATGCACACTTTCATTATATATTATGTTTTTAACACTGCAATATCATAAAGTGGGGATCTTCTGTTGTGGAAGGTTTAAACTAGTATGGCAGGGAACCAATGCAGGAAGTCAGAGGGAAGTAAAGTGGGGACAGAGAAAAAGACAGTAAGGGGAAAAGTGAAGGCAGAGAAACCAAAGACAAAAATCAAAAAGGGCACATTTCATCATAATTCTAAAAGGATAATAAATGTCAAACAAGAAGCCTGAAGGCTGTGTCTCAATGCGAGGAGCATTTATAATAAGGTGGATGACTTAACTGTGCAGACAGTTATTATTGAATATGATGGAATTGGGATCACAGAGACCTGGGTCCAGAGTAACCAAGGATAGGAAGTCAACATCCAGGTGTATTCCATTTTTAGGAAAGATAGATGGAAAGAAAGGAAGGTGGAGTTGCGTTGCTGGGTAAGGAGGACATTATCACGATAGTAAGGAATGAAATTAGCCTGGATGATTTGGAATCTGTATGGGTGGAGCTGCAGGACACCAAAGGTGAAAAAAGATTTTAGTAGGAGTTGTATACAGACCACCAAACAGTCGTTGTGAGTTTGGGGATGGCATCAAACAGTATATTAGAGATGTGTGCAGTCAGGCTACAGCAGTTATTATGGGTGACTTCAACCTGTATATTGATTGGACTAACCAAACTGGTAGCAATAAGGTGGAGGTGGATTTCCTGGAATATATGAAGGATGATTTCCTCAAACAATATGTCATGGAACCAACTAGAGACCAGGCCATCCTTGACTGGATATTGTGTAAAGAGAGAGGATTAATTAGCAAACTTATGGTGCAAGCTCCTCTGGGGAAGAGTGACCATAATATAGTAGAATTCTTCATTAAGGTGGAGAGTGACACAGTTAAATCTGAGACTCGGGTCCTGAACTTAAAGAAAGTTAACTTTGATGGTCTGAGAAATGCATTCACTAGGATAAGCTGGCCAAGGACACTTAAAGGATTAACGGTGGATAGGCAATGGTAGACATTTAAAGAATACAGAGATGAACTTCAACAATTGTACATCCCTAGGTAAAAACAATGACTGCAGATGCTGAAAACCAAATACTGGATTAGTGGTGCTGGAAGAGCACAGCAGTTCAGGCAGCATCCAACGAGCAGCGAAATCGATGTTTCGGGCAAAAGCCCTTCATCAGGAATAAAGGCAGTGAGCCTGAAGCATGGAGAGATAGCTTATCTCTCCATGCTTCAGGCTCACTGCCTTTATTCCTAATGAAGGGCTTTTGCCCGAAACGTCGATTTCGCTGCTCGTTGGATGCTGCCTGAACTGCTGTGCTCTTCCAGCACCACTAATCCAGTAATTGTACATCCCTGTCTGGTGTAAGAGTAAAACAGGGAAGGTGGTTCAATCATCGTTAACAAGGGAAATCAGGAACAGTGTTAAAGCCAAAGAGGAGGTATATAAATTGAACAGTAAAGACAGCAAACCTGAGGAATGGAAGAAATTTAAAATTCAGCAGAGGAGGACAAAGGGTTTAATTCAGAAGGGGAAAATAAAATACGAGAATAAGATAGTGGAAAACATAAAAATTGACAACAAAAGCTTCTATATATATGTGAAGAGAAAAAAACTGTAAAGACAAATGTAGGTCCCTTACAGTTAGAAACAGGTGAATTCACAATGGGCACCAAAGAGATAGCATTCCTAATGAAAGGCTTATGCCTGAAACATCAACTCTCCTGCACCTCAGACAATGCCTGACCAGCTGTGCTTTTCCAATGCCACATTTTTCAACAAAAAGATGGCAGACCAGTTGAACAAATATTTTGGATCTGTCTTCACCAAGGAGTACACAAACAACCCTTCTGGAAATGTTGGGACAGAGGGTCAAGCATGAAGGATGAACTGAAGGACATCCTTATTGGTCAGGAAATGGTATTCGAGAAATTGATGGGAGTAAAACACAATAAGTCCCCAGGACCTGATGCTCTGCATCCCAGAGTACTTAAGGAAGTGATGCTAGAAATATGTGGATTAATTAGTGATCATTTTCCAGCATTCTATAGAATTTGGAAGAGCTCCAATGGGCTGGGAAACAGCTAATGTAACCCTGCTTTTTAAAAAAGAAGAGAGAGAGAAAATGGGGAATTATAGGCCAGTTAGTCTAACATTGGTGGTGAGGAAAATGCTGGAGTCATTTATTAAGAATGTAGTAACTGAACATTTAGAAAGCAGTGACAGGATCGGTCCAAGTCAGCATGGATTCACCAAAGGGAGATCACACTTGACAAATCTTCTGGAATATTTTGAGAATGTGACCAATAGTGTGGACAAGGGTGAATCAGTGAATGTTGTGTATCTGGACTTTCAAAAGGGTTTTGACAAGGTTCCACACAAGATATTAGGAAGGAATATTAAAGCTTCTGGTATCAGAGGTAATGTATTGACATGAATAGAGAACTGGTTGGCAGACAGGAAGCAGAGAGTTGGAATAAACTGTCCTTTTCAGTGTGGCAGGCAGCGAAGAGTGGGGTTCTGTAGGTTCAGTGCTGGGACCCCAGCTGTTCACAATATACATTAACAATTTATACAACGCCATTTCTTCAAGTTAGCAGGCGATGCTAAGCTGTGTGGCTGTGAGGAGGAAGCTGAGGGGCTGCAGCATGACTTGGACAAAGTGGGCATATACTTGGCAAATGCCATATAATATGTGTACATGTGAGATTACCCACTTTGGTGGCAAAACAGGAAGGCAGATTATTATCTGAATGGTGGCAATTTAAGAAAAGGTCAGGTGCAATGAGCCCTGGGTCTCATGGTGGAACAGTCACTGAAGGTTGGCATGCAGGTACAGCAGGTGGTGAGGAAAGCGAATAGCATGCTGGCCTTCATAGCGAGAGGACTCGAATATAGGAATAGGGATGGCTTGCTGCTGTATACTGGGGCTTGGTAAGGCCGTATCTTGAGTATTGGGGGCAGTTTTCTCCTAGACTGAGGAAGCACATTCTTGCTATTGAGGAAGTCCAGCGAAGTTTCACCAGACTGATTCCTGGGATGGCAGGACTTACATATGAGGAAAGACTTGATCGACTGAGCTTGTATTCACTGAAATGTAGAAGAATGAGGGGAATCTCACAGAAATCTATAAAATCCTGATGGTACTGGACAGGCTAGATGTGGGAAGAGTGTTCCTGATGTTTGGGAAGTCCAAAACTATGTCAAAGTCTAAGAATAAGGGATAAGCCATTCATGACAGAGATAAGGAAATTTTTTTCACTCAAGAAGTTGCAAATCTGTGGAATTCTCTCCCACAGAAAGCTGTTGGGGCCAGTTCATTAGATACATTCATGAGGGAGCTGGACATGGCTCTTACGGCTTAAGGGATCAAAGGGTATGGAGAGAAAGTGGGAATGGGGTACTGAGATTGCATGATCAGCCATGATCATGTCAAATGGTGGTATAGGCTTGAAGGGCCAAATGGCCAACTCCTGCACTTATTTTCTATGCTTCTTTTACTGGATCAATATATGCAATAAAATTAGCTGAAATAGACTCTCATGCTGCTTAATTGATGGATCAAGGGACCAAATTATATCTCTATCCAGTAATGCAATTTGAATAAGTTAGTACACAGTTCTGTTCCTGCTCATGACTGAAGCTGTGACTGAGCTCCGCGTCTACCTTTTGGTTATTGTTTGCTTTAAACTACCATTTTGCTTGCACCTCTTTTCCTCTAATTTCCACTCCCTAACCTTCCTTTCCTGAAGATAGTGCTCTATATTAAGAGTGTGTCTCCATTTCTTGTTGTTGCTTAAGTCATATGTGAACTTAGACATTCGGAGAGCTCATTGATAACAGGGATAATACTGTCACTGAGCATATCCAACATCTGTTTATGGGACACTTTAAAAAATTCTGGCACTTGGAAAGTCAAATTATTTTTTATTTTTGCTTGCCTGGGAACATTAAAACCAATCTTATTGTGACAGGTGTCAAGATCATCTGATTTACAACCTGCAACCTGCTTGATTAATACCCCTCTGCTACCTAAAACATTAATTCATTCCAATTTTAGTGCATCATAGCTATGGAATGCACTATCAATACAGATAATTCATCAAGGCTTCTTCAGCAGTATCTCCCAAACCTTTGTCATCCAGAATAACAGAGCAGGAGGCATATGGGAACATCACCACCTCCAATGTTCCCCTCCAGGTCACACACCATCTGGATGTGAACATACATCACCATTCCTACATTGTCTTCAGTCAAAAGCTTAGATCTCACAATCTAACATAGACAACACCTTCAACATATGTTGTGTTCTGGTTCAGAAATAAGGCCAAACTTAAGAAGCAACAAAGGCTGGCTCTGCCAGTTAAATTTACATCCCAAGATATAATTTTTTGAATTCTCTAATTTCTTCTTAATTATTTTCACTCCTTTACATAAAATTGTGGTGATTGTAATGAGGTCACCCAGATGGACCTCATAGAATATGAGTTCCCTGATTGGGTCTTTACTCTCGTTCAATCAGGGAGCCCTGGCTGACAGATATAACGTGACTGTCATATATCCTGATGTTCTAACAGTTGACTCTGACAAGGCTCTACCAGAGTCAAGGACTTTGCACATGTAAATTAAGTGCGACTTGATGACAAGATACTGGACTCTGTGGAGTTATTTCAAAAATGTTGATTCATGCTGTGATACAGGTACAAGGAGCCCTCCACAGATTACCTTTCTTCATGTGTAAGCCTTATGGAGAGATTAAAATGCTGTTTAATTTTGAAAGCAGTGTAGGTCAGCTTTGTTCTTTGCCCTTCTGATATCCAGACAAAGTCTGATATCACTGGAAAGCAATTAGTAGTGAGGATCTTGTCTGACTTTTATTTTCTCTCCTCTTTAGCCCCAGGGAGCCCAAGGCAACTGTAACACTTCCAAAAACATTGCCCTGACTCAACACAATATATGGATCAATACCAGGCGTCCTCTGTTCTGTGTGGCTTGGTACCAAACCACATAGTACATTGACACACTGAATAACAAAAGGCCATGAATAACACAGCTTATTTAAAGATGTTGGAATTCTGCCTTGAAAGCTGCTGCTGGTAAAACATTTAACTAGAACTTAAACAAAACTGAAGGCTTTTATTGTTTCTTTGGTCTATGATTTCATTGTCATAACTATTGCAACCATTATACAGATTACCATCTTCCTTAAGACCAACAATCTTGTAAAAACAATGTTGCAATGAAACGTTGGTAGAACATCAATAAATAACAAGTGAAAAAAATGCAAAATTGCTTTGTGTGTACTGACCCAAATTCTCTAATGACTTGCTTTTATTCATTGGTCCTCACATTTTAATTAAATATGAAGGAAGTTTTAGGCTCTAGTGCAGTATTAGAAAAATGCTGCTTTTGTGCTGTGTGTATATGCACAATTTCATTTTTATCCAATTCAATGCTATTATTTTTCAGAGTAGAAGCAGAAACACACTATAGATAAAAAGAACAGCGTTGTGGAAGCTAATTGAACCTTCATCAAATGGTTTCTATAGTTGCTGAGCTTCACACCACACCATGACTGCCTGCTTTGTAATCCTGCCAACCTCACCTTCTCCACCCACATACATGTCAGTATCTTTCTGATTTATTTCTTTGAATCAGCTATTAACAGTGTTGGAATTCTCTACCATTGAAACAAAGCTTCCTTTGACAATCAAGCCTCATCACAGCAATGCAGATTGGCTGTTTAATTTTTCAGAGACTGCATCTTCAGCTGACTTGCACTTTAGTACTAAGATTGCTCAATATTCACAAAATTTTTTCGTTTCTCTATCTCTCTGTTCTCCATTAAGACACTCCTTAGAATTTATTTTGAACCAAACCCATCTTAATATCACTTTTTTGCTTCATGTGGAGGATGTTTGATAATGCTCCTGAGATGTTCTTCGGATGTTGGGCAATGTTAAAGCTGCTACATAAATGTCAGTTCTTGCTTGTTGTAGGATTGTGCCAATAAATTTAATTTCCTACTTTAACAAAAGCAATGGGCGAAATCATTCCAAGTGCTGAATGATGCGAGCATTGGTGAGGAAGTTGGAAAAATCACGAGGTCATCAGTGGGGTGATACTTGATGCCCAGAGCAAAAAGTCCCATTTTCCAACAACAGAAAGACAAGATTCTTGCTAGTCTGAGTGGTAAGAGGCCTAGCTGTATACATCAGTATGTATAACATCTCATTATTAGTTAATCTCACCTCATTGATATGCAGTTTCACATCCTCTCAGCACTGGATAGAAACTGGATGGCAACAATCCTTGATGTGAAAGTCAGAATAATAACGCAGTGACATTGCTGCTCGCTCCTCCAGCACTCCAACTTGGACATCGATCATCAACATCTCAGGCATGCTCCATGTACAGCAACTGCACACAATTCTTATCCATCAAGTTTGGCATCAATGCATGTCTCCAATTCACTTAAAATATGGTCCTGCACATCAATGCTGCACCTCATAGTGCATACACACCCTTTATCGCAATACTGCTGCCAGGATGCTTTGCACACAGAAACAAGCACCCATCTCATGGATTTGACCAGGGTGTAACTCAGGGCTCCTCACATTCTGTCTTAGCACTCCATCACTTTGTGCCTTCTTGGATTCTCACTGCATCTCTGCCTTGTAATGTCTTGTCTTACCTTTTTTGTACTTTTTTCCCTTAGCCAGAGCTTAAATACTCACAGTACTTCTGCCTTGTCTTGTTGTTTAACACATTTTTAATGCCAGGCAGCTTGTCATGGAGGTCAGCATTGTTCAAACAAAGGGTGGGCATGTTATTATATGTCATCATATTACATCAATCTCACACCTGGAGCATGTGCCTGCAGTTTACAAATACATTGCATGTGCATCAACCAAATGGCTATGTCTCAAAGTCTCAAAGATGCAGTCGTTCGTATAGTCAAGGAAGACAGTCCTTAGTCAGAGGATCTCAGCACAGTAATTCATCATCCGATATCAGACTATGGGCTCCTCATGGTCAGTCCAACTTTTAGGACAGTCAGGGTCAGGATTTTCTCCTTGTCCTGGCTCTTTCTACCCTATTGTGGGTTGCTCTCTCCTGAATAAGACAAAGGAAGGAAATGAATCAGATGGAAGTGGCTGGCCCAGCTGTTAGTGCTGCCACAAGCAGGAAAGGCCATGAGTGAATGAATAGGCAACACAGAGGTTATGCAGGGTTAATGGTTTGGGGAGATTGGGTGGGTGAGGGAGGATGTTACATATGATGGTGAGTGTGATAGACTGACAGCCTTGGTGGGAAGTGAGTGCATTGGAAGAAAGACCGTGCATGAAGTCACAGAGAGAGGATGGTGGTGCTCATCCTTGCAGAGTGCTAAATTATGCGGTATTGTGTGCTGGTCCTGAGGGAAGACAATGTTCTTCTTCCGCAACACTCTGTTCACCTTGACCTTCAAGACCCTATCAGCAAAGCTGGGTGCCAAAGATTTGTCCAACGTGTCTGTGGAAATTGCCAGGAAACATACAGGACAGCACTTGACCTGGTGCAAGGCTGGACTTTAAAGATGCTGCTGGTGACAGGAATCCTGCGAAGACCCAGCAATATCAAGTAACTCCACTTAAAGAGTGGTAGGATACAACAAGCGAGGTGTCAGGAGTATGGTGCATAGGTAATGAGGTAAGTTTGGGAAGACAGTGTGAGAAAACCTGCTGGCCCACAACAAGAAGCCCTCTATGAAACTCACCAACATTGACAATTCACCAATTTCTGGCAAAGTTTCGCCCAGTGATTCTGGAAGTGCAGTGCCAGCCATGCTCCAGTACCTTATCTAAAAGCCCCTTCTTCAGGTTGTATTCTAAAGATAAAGCTAAATTTCTCTCATGATTTGGTGTCTTCAAGGCAGGAAAAGAGAAAGTTCAAGCAAAACACACATTTTTTATTTGCTTGAGATAGTGGGCGGCACGATGGCACAGTGGTTAGCACTGCTGCCTCACAGTACCAGAGACCCGGGTTCGATTCCAGCCTCAGGCGACTGACTGTGTGGAGTTTGCGCATTCTCCCTTTGTCTGCATGGGTTTCCTCCGGGTGCTCCGGTTTCCTCCCACAGTCCAAAAATGTGCAGGTTAGGTGTAGGGCCATGCTAAATTGCCGAAGGGCCTGTTTCCACACTGTAAGTAATCTAATATACAGGCAAGCAAAAGAGCTTGGAACCTATCTGAATGTATTTGTTTAAACTGGAAAATATTCAAATAATGAGTGCAAGGGAGGATGTTAGAGGGAATGTATTAAATGGAAAATAGGACAAAGGTAATGATTTCTGGCATATGAATAGAAAACGTTATTTTATATTTAAACAAGCAGACTTAATTTGGGCACAGCAAATTTTTGTGCCAATCACTTCTAATGTAAAATCAGCAACTGAAACATTAACACTTTATCTCTGCATTGATGCCATCAAATGCGTGGGAGGCTGAGGGGTGACCTTACAGAGGCTTATAAAATCATGAGGATAAATAGACAAAGTCTTTTCCCTAGGTTGGGAGAGTCCAGAACTAGAGGGCATAGGTTTCGGGTGAGAGGGAAAAGATGTAAAAGAGACCTAAGGGGCAACTTTTTCACGCAGAGGGTGGTGCGTGTATGGAATGAACTGCCAGAGGAAGTGGTGGAGGCTAGTACAATTGCAACATTTAAAAGGCACCTGGATTTGTGTATGAATAGGAAGAGTTGAAGGGATATGGGTCATGTCCTGGCAGGTGGGACTAGATTGGGTTGGGATATCTGGTCAACATGGATGAATGGGACCGAAGGGTCTGTTTCCATGCTGCATATCTCTATGACTCTATCTCCAGTAATTTTCTTTGTATTTAACTTCAGCAGTATTTTGATTTTGTATTAAGGCTAATCATACTGTATTGCAAACTAATTGGTATTTTAATGAGTTCCAGTAAGGCATCAATTTTAAATCTTGCAGCGTGTAATCTTAAATTAACTATTCACACGCAAATATTTGCAGCGTTCAAGGCCATAAGGACTTTTATAATTAAGGCAAAGTGAGTTGCCTACAATCTGTCATTACTTTTGAAAATGTCACTTATTTACTCCTTAATCAGTTCATTCTAGAGAAATGCAACAAATGACCTTGTCAATCCATTTGCTTTGCCCATTCATCAGAGAAGACTAAGGTCGGACATGATTGAGGGCTTTAAGGTTATGACTGATAGGGTCATCTAGAGAAAATGCCTGTACCTTTGGTAAAAACAACATGAGGGGCTATAACAATAAGGTATTCAGGAATAGCTTCTTTACACAGAGATTGGCAAGAATGGAGAAGTCATTGCCATGGGTAGTAGATGAAGAAAGTAGTATAGATACATTTAAGAGGAAGCTAGACAAAAAAGAAAAAGGTAGAAAAGTATATGTAGATTTGCAGTGGCTAATGTGGAGCATAAATATCAATATAGGATAGTTGGGTCAATTTATCTATTTCTGTGCCGCATATTCTATATAATTACCTTTTCTGGTAACTTGTTCTATGATTCTATTCATTGCTGGTCAAATTACAATTTCTTTCAAAACAAACCAAAATAATGACAAACCAAGTTATTGATGTCAATATTAGAAATGCGCAACCCAATGACCGTTTCACATATGTATTGTTATTCACATGGATGTGGGGTTTGCATGAATACAATCTTCACTACTCTACATGACTTTATCTTCCACATGCTTCACGTTTCTGAGCAATTTTCAGTTTCAGAAAATTTCAGAAAAATTAAAATAGCAAAACTAACAGTGAAACTTCCCCAATCGTGAGCAAACAAGTGAGCATTATTCTAACCCTGTTGGCTGGATGGCCTTTTGCAATGCAAAGTAATGCCGTCAGTTTAATTCAATTCCTGCACCAGCTGAAGTCACCATGAAGTCACCTCTTTCTCTTCCTCTCCCTTTGCCTGAGGTGTAGCGATGCTCAGGTTAAACTATCACCAGTCATCTCTCTGTAATGAGACAGCAACCCTATGGTACACTTAGATGATGGCGACTTTACCTTTTTTCTATGCTTCAGTGTTTGGTTTTGTTTGATAATCCTTCTGTGAAGCACCTTGGGACATTTTATTATGCCCACATTGCTATATAAGTGCAAGTTGTTGTTGTGACTTAAGATTGTGATGAATTTGCATTTTGATGACACTGGCACTTCAACAACTGTGAATTGCATCAACTCTTGGGATCCCAGAAAAGCAATAGCAGGATGACTAATTGTATTACACAGTGTATCGACATTCCTGGTAAAAGAAGTTCAGATGTCAGCACTTCTCTGTATTTCAGAATGCAAATGATGTTTTTTCATTATTTCCTGTAAGTGATGTCACTTTCTTTTGTGTCTGTACGTAGAAACAAATGATTAAGATCCTTAGTTCCTTCCACTGTGATATGCTGCCTTAGAAAAAGTAAAAAATAGATTCCTGTCATTTTGTCGCAATTCTGACTTGGGCCAAAACTTTATCTAAATGCATGTAGTAGTTGGGAGAGAATTGTGAGCACACATCATCAGCAATAAGGGAAATATGTTTAGAGATTTAAAATATTTTAGTTCAGAGTGGCACCGATGTAACATGAAAATGTCGAGCAAGTATTTTTGTCAGATGCTTGAAATAGTCATAACAAACAACAAAGGCATACTAATAAAATTGTTAGCATAATTAAGCAGCCAAGTTGCTTCAGAGTAGGTTATAGGGCCATCAAAAATGAAAAAAAGTATTAGGTTTATTTCTGAAAGAACAGAATTCAGAAACAAACCTAAGTTAAACTTAGATGGAAACTGTTTAAAAATAAGGAGCCTCCCATTTTGGATAGAGATGAGGAGGAACTTTTCCCCTCAGAGGGTTGTAAGTATTGAACTCTCTTCCCCAGAGACAGGTAAACACAGAGATAGATAGAAACTCCTAACAAAGGAGTCAACTTTGTTTTTGGGATTGGTGGAAAATGTAATTGAGGCCACATTCAGATCAGTCATTAATTTATTGAGTGGTGGAGCAAGCTACTCCTGATACTAATTTATCTTTAGAGTACTGTGACCAATTCTGATCTCCAAATTCTAAAAACAATGTGTAGGGACATTGGAGAAAGTTCAAAAAATATCTTGTCGAATTGAGAGATTGTGCTAAATCTCAAGTTTGTGGGCAGACTGACAGTTTTTTTTGGGGCAGTTTTTTGCTGTGAAGCATAATGTGATTTCTTACCACATCTTTCCAAGCCTGCCTCATTAACTACCTAGCCCACCCTACAGCATCCATCTCATTTAATTCTATTCCCATCTTACCATATATTGTTCCTGGAACAAGTCACCAATCAATAGATATTTGCCAAAAGATTGTCACCTCTTGTGCTGTGCCATCTATAAAAAGCTGCTGCACTAGCCCAACATCGAACTCTCACCCACTTGTCCTCCCTGCCCGAAACCTTGACATTACACCTTAATGATGCCAGCTTTGGTCCACTAAACCCCCTGGTGAAGTCCTGGGTGATGGTCACTGCCAATAACACTCACCCTCAGCTATTCCATCCAATTCTGTTCTGTCTACCTCATACCATCTTTATCTCCACCAGCTACACATGCCACTGCCTCCTCCCTAAAGCCCTGCCTTGACCCTCCAATTGCCTCTACAGTCCCCTTGCATACCCTCAACAATCAATGATGGACAGCCAACATTGTATTTACCCCAGACATCTGACTGACTTTCATAAGCAACCTCTAGACATGACTGACCAGATCTCTGACTGCTGTCCAGCAGCTCTCTGGAAGATGATTTACAGATCCCCTGATGGCTTGTGATGGTTCTACAGGACAGATTGGTGCCACTCCCCAGACTGTTGTCAGGCATATCCCCTGACCATATTCAGTCTGAGCAGATGACTGACTGTGGTCAAGTCACTGGACAGTGCCGGGACCCCCTGATCTTGTTGATCCCGCAACAGGAAGTCAGGCCATTGTTGATCCAGCAGCAGGACGTGTGGGAGCATTGAGCAGGAGGCTGTCGGAGACGTCACAAAGTTACAAATTTGGGAGGCTGCTTTACCTGAAACACTACTTGGGTAGTGTCTCTCACCCATCCTCTTCCTCTGACCAAACAAAAAGTTCTGTGCATCAGTTGGTAAGGTAATAACGTTTTTCTTTTGCGTTTCATTTTTTTCAGTGGTCTATTTGGGAATTTAGAATAGTGGGAATGGAGGTTAGGGCAGTTGAATGTTCCTCCTGTAATATGTGGGAGGTAAGGGCCACCTCTAATGTCCCTGCTGACTTCATTTGTGGGAAGCGCATCCAACTCCAGCTCCTCGAGAACCATGTTAGGGAACTGGAGCTGGAGCCAGAGCCAGATGAACTTCAGATCATTCGGGAGACAGAGGGGGCTATTGAGAGGAGTTATAGGGAAGTAGTTACTACACAGCCACATGAAGAAGTCAGGAGTAGGAAAGGGAACCAGCATGTAGTGCAGGATTCTCCTGTGGTGGTTCCCCTCAACAATAAGTACACTGTTGGGGAGGACGACTTACCAGGGATAAACAGTGGGGTACAGGACTCTGGTGCAACGTCTGTCCCTGTTGTTCAGAGGGGAAGGGGGAAGTGGAGTAGAGCTTTAGTCATTGAGGGCTCCATAGTTAGGGAGACAGATTAGGGAGACAGGCTTTGTGGGAATGAGAGAGACTCATGAATGGTGTGTTCCCTCCCAAGTGCCAGGGTTCGTCATGTTTCTGATCATGTTTTCAGGATCCTTGAGGGGGAGGGGGAGCAGCCCCAAGTCATGGTCCACATAGGCATCAATGACATAGGTAGGAAGAAAGGTGGGGATCCAAGGCAGAAATTCAGGGAGCTAGGGTGGAAGCTTAGAGCTTGAACAAACAGTTGTTATCTCTGGTTTATTGACTGTGCCATGTGCTAGTGAAGTGAGGAACAGGGAGAGAGCAGAGCTGAATACGTGGCTGCAGAGATAGTGCAAGAGGGAGGGTTTTGGATTCTTGGATAATTGGAGTTCTTTCTGGGGAAGGTGGGTCCTCTCCAAACAGGATGGTCTTCACCTGTACCAGAGGGGTACCAAAATCCTGGGGGGGAAATTTGCTACTGCTCTTCGGGGCAGTTTAAACTAATGCAGCAGGGGATGGGAGCCTGAATTGTAGTTCCAGTGTACAGGAGGTTGAGGGTAGTGAGGTCAGGGATAGGTTTACAAGGTCGCGTGAGGACACCGGCAATCAGGATGTTGGTTTGAAATGTGTGCACTTCAATGCTAAGAGCATCTGGAATAAGGTGGATGAATTTGCAGCATGAGTTGGTACCTGGGATTTCAATGTTGTGGCTATTTCAGAGACATGGCTAGAGGAGGGACAGGAATGGTTGTTGCAGATTCCAGGATTTAGATATTTCAGCAAGAACAGAGATAATGGTAAACAGGGTTGGGGGGGGGGGGGGGGGAGGGATGTGGCATTGTTAATCAAGGGTAGTATTACAGCAACTGAGATAATGTTTAAGGATTCATCCACTGAGGTAGTTTGGCCTGAGGTTAGAAACAGGAAAGGAGCGGTCACCCTATTGGGAGTTTTCTATAGGACTCCGAATTGTTCCAGGGATATAGAGGAAAGGATAGCAAAGATGATTCTCGGTAGGAGCAAGAGTAACAGGTTAGTTGTTATGGGGGACTTTAACTTCCACAATATTGACTGGGAATACTATAGTTCAAGTAGTTTAGATAGGTCAGTTTTTATTCAGTGTGTGCAGGAGGGTTTTCTGACACAGTATGTAGACAGGCCAAACAAGGGGAGATGCCATATTGGATTGGTACTGGGGAATGAACCTGGCCAGATGTTAGATTTGTAGGTAGGTGAGCACTTTGGTGATAGTGACCATAATTTGGTTATGTTTACAATTACAATGGGCTGGGATAGGTATAAAATGCAGGGAAAGAGGTATAACTGGGAGGAAGGCAATTATGATGCGATTAGGCAAGAGTTAGGATGCATTGGATGGGGAAGGAAACTGCAGGGGATGGACACACTTGAAATGTGGAGCTTATTCAAGGAACAGCTACTGCAGGTCCTTGATAGGTATATACCTATCAGGCAGGGAAGTAGTTGTTGAGAGAGGGAGGTATGGTTTACTAAAGATGTTGAAACTCTTGTCAAGAAGGAGAAAACTTATGTGAGGATGAGGTGTGAAGGCTCAGTTAGGGGCCGTCAGAGTTATATGCTAGCCAGAAAAGATCTAAAGAGAGGGCTGAGAAGAGCCAGGAGAGGATATGAAAAGTTGTTGGTGGAAGAGATCAAGGAAAACCCTAAGGCCTTCTATAGGCATATCACGAATAAAAGAATGACTATAGTAAGATTAGAGAGGTAAAAACAATGACTGCAGATGCTGGAAACCAGATGCTGGATTAGTGGTGTTGGAAGAGCACAGCAGTTGAGGCAGCATCCAAGGAGCTTCGAAATCGACGTTTCGGGCAAAAGCCCTTCATCAGGAATAAAGGCAGTGTGGACTTCAACAGTTTCCTCATTTCAATAGACAATAGACAATAGACAATAGATGCAGGAGTAGGCCATTCTGCCCTTCGAGCCTGCACCGCCATACAATATGATCATGGCTGATCATTCCTAATTAGTATCCTGTTCCAGCCTTATCTCCATACCCCTTGACTCCACTATCTTTAAGAGCTCTATCCAATTCTTTCTTAAAAGAATCCAGAGACTGGGCCTCCACTGCCCTCTGGGGCAGAGCATTCCACACAGCCACCACTCTCTGTGTGAAGTAGTTTCTCCTCATCTCTGTCCTAAATGGTCTACCCCGTATTTTTAAGTTGTGTCCTCTGGTTCGGCACTCCCCCATCAACGGAAATATGTTCCCTCCTGCCAGAGTGTCCAGTCCTTTCATAAGCCTATACGTTTCAATCAGATCCCCTCTCAGTCTTCTAAACTCAAGGGTATACAAGCCCAGTCGCTTCAGTCTTTCCGTGTAAGGCAATCCTGCCATTCCAGGAATTGACCTCGTGAACCTACGCTGCACTCCCTCAATAGCCAGAATGTCTTTCCTCAAATTTGGAGACCAGAACTGTACACAGTACTCCCCTTCCCCCACCTCACCCTAGTTCTAAACTTCCAGCTCAGCACTGTCCCCATGACTTGTCCGGACTTGTCCTACCTGCCTATCTCCTTTTCCACCTATCCACTCCACCCTCTCCTTCCTGACCTATCACCTTCATCCCCTCCCCCACTCACCCATTGTACTCTATGCTACTTTCTCCCCACCCCCACCCTCCTCTAGCTTATCTCTCCATGCTTCAGGCTCACCGCCTTTATTCCTGATGAAGGGCTTTTGCCCAAAATGTCGATTTCGAAGCTCCTTGGATGCTGCCTGAACTGCTGTGCTCTTCCAGCACCACTAATCCAGAATATAGTTAGATTAGGGCCAATCAAAGATAGTAGTGGATAGTTGTGCGTGTGGAATCTGAGGACATGGGGAAGCACCGAATGAATACTTTTCGTCAGTATTCACATTGGAAAAGGGCAATGAAAGTGAGAGTACGGAGATACAGGCTACAGGATTAGATGGGATTGAGGTTGACAAACAGGAGGTTTTAGCAATTTTGGAAGCTCTGAAAATAGATAAGACTCCGGGGCGGGGGCAGAGGCTGGATGGATTTATCCTCAGATTCTCTAGGAAGCCAGGGTGGAGATTGCAGAGCCTTTGGCTTTGATCTTTATGTTATCATTGTCAACAGGAGTAGTGCCAGAAGACTGGAGCTAGCAAATGTTATTCCCTTGTTTAAGAAGGGGAGTCAGGACAACCCTGGTAATTATAGGCCAATGAACCTTAATTCGGTTGTGGGTAAGATGTTGGAAAAGGTTATAAGAAATAGGATTTATAATCATCTGGAAAGGAATAATTTGATTAGGGATTGAGAAGGGTAAGTTGTGCCTCACTAACCTTATTGAGTTCTTCGAGAAGATGACAAAACAGATGGATGAAGGTAAAACGGTTGATGTGATGTATATGGACTTCAGTGAGGTGTTGATAAGATTCCATACAGTAGGGTATTGCACAAAATACAGAGTTTCAGGATTGAAGGTGACTTAGTGGCTTGGATCAGAAATTGGCTAGTTGAAAAAAGACAGAGGATGGTGGTTGCTGGGAAAATGTTCATCCTGGAGCTTAGTTACCAGTGGTGTGCCACAAGGATCTGTTTTGGGGTCACTACTGTTTATAATTTTTATAAATGATTTGGATGTGGGCGTAGAAAGATGGGTTAGTAAATTTGCGGATGACACTAAGGTAGGCAGAGTTGCGGATAATGCCGAAGGAAGTTGTGGGTTACGGAGTGACATAGATAACATGGAGAACATAGAACATTACAGCGCAGTACAGGCCCTTCGGCCCTCGATGTTGCGTCGCCCTGTCATACTAATCTGAAGCCCATCCCACCTACACTATTCCATGTACATCCATAAGCCTGTCCAATGACAACTTAAATGCACTTAAACTTAAGATGCAGAGCTGGGCTGAGAAGTGGCAAGTGGAGTTTAATGTGGAAAAGTGTGAGGTAGTTCACTTCAGAAGAAGTAACAGGAATGCAGAGTACTGGGCTAATGGTAAAATTCTTGGCAGTATAGATGAACAGAGAGAGATCTTGGTGTCCTGGTGCATGAATCCCTGAAAGTTGCCACCCAGGTCGATAGGATTGTTAAGAAGGCATATGGCGTGTTAGTGTTTATTGGTAGGGGATTGAGTTTCAGAGCCACGAGGTCATGCTTCAGCTGTACAAGACACTGGTAAGGCCGCACCTGGAGTATTGCATGCAGTTCTGGTCACCGCATTATAGGAAGGATGTGGAAGCTTTGGGAAAGGGTTCAGAGGAGACACACTCGGATGTTGTCTGGTATGGAAGGAAGGTCTTACAAGGAAAAACTGAGGGAACTGAGGCTGCTTTTGTTGGAGAGAGGAAGAGGTGACTTACTTGAGAAGTATAAGATAATCAGAGGGTTAGATAGGGAGGGCAGTGAGAGCCGTTTTCCTCAGATGGTGAAGGTTAACACGAGGGGATAATAATGGAATGGTGTAAACTAGATAGGCATCAGATTATTTTCACAGGTCGGGACAACATTGAGGGCCGAGGGGCCTGTACTGTGCTGTAATATTCTATGTTCTATCTCTCCTTGACCATACTGAGGACTAGCTTCCATCCACTTTCCGACATGGCCTTTTGATTGAATAACATGCAAAGTGTGTTTACCTCACAGGCAGCCAACACATGCTATAGGTGTTAGATTGATATCTTGGTGTCTGCAGTAAGACTTTCCACAATGGCCAATCCCAGACACATCCCCACTTACAAGCATTACAAGCAGTCTGTCTGTGTGTTTGCATAACAGAGAACCTCAATTTTACAGCACTGAGAGCCATTGGCTCTAACTGAAGAACCAAAACACTAATAGGCAGGAAATGGCATGGCATGGAGCTGTAAACAAACTAGTAAGCATTAAGTGACTGGACACTAAACAAGTAAGTGAGCAGCCTGGAAATGTAGCTTGGCCCAATATATGAGCTGGGTCCTGTCCTGCATGCGACATCAGTTTTTCGGTGCGAGTTACAAGTTGGTCTCAGCAAGGCAGGTCTATGTCTCTTCAGTATCCTGCAAGTGGATCTGAAGGGTGCCATGAGGATCACGAGGGATTGGCAAATGTTGAAGGCCAGTGTCGTGACAAGTAGTGCATATGGCTGGTTGCCCTGGATCTTACATTTTGGAAAGTCAAATAAAGGTAGAATTTTCATGATGAATGGAAAGGCCTTAAGGAGTGCAGTGGAACAGAGGGATCTTGGAGTTCAAGTTCTCAGTTCTCTGAAAGTGGAGTCAAAGGTAGACAGCGCAGTGAAGAAGGCTTTTGGCACACTGGCCTTGATCAGCCAGGGCACTGAGTATACAAGTTATACTGCAATTATACAGCATATTGGTGAGGTTGCACTTGGAGTATTGTGCTCAGGTTTGGTCACCTAGTTAAACTGGAAAGAGTGCAGAAGAAATTTACAAGAACGGTGCCTGGATTCAATGGTCTGAGCTATAGGGAGAAGTTGGACAAGCTAGGACTTTTGTCTTTAGAGTGTAGGATCATGAGAGGCATGGATAGGGTGAATGCACTCAGTCATTTTCCCAAGGTTGAGGAATCAAGGGCTAGAGGGAATCAATGTAAGGTTAGAGGGGAAAGAATAAAAGGGAACCTGAGGGGCAAGTTTTTTACACAGAGGGTAGTACGCATATGGAATGAGCTGCCAGTGGACGTGGTTGAGACAGGTACATTAACAACATCTAAAAGATATTTAGACAAATACATGGATAGGAAAGGATTAGAAGGATGTGGGCCAAGTGCAGGGAAATGGGTTTGCATTGATGAACATTTTGGTCGGCATGGACCAGTTTGGGCCAAAGGGCATGTCTCCATGCTGGAGGACTCTATGATACTGTGCCCTCAGACACTGTTGTGTGATGACCAACATGAAGGTTATTCACTGCCAGTAGTGAGCTAAACTTGCCAGGTATCCTCTCTGATTTCCATGTTGAGAGTTCTTGTTTTCTAACTAGTTTGGAGTGTTCGGTAAGATAAGAAGTTAATGAGGCTTTTATCATGCTATAATTCCCCCTACTTGGCAACTTGTCACTGTTAAACTCATCCTGCTGCCCAGGAGATGTATAATGGTTTTAAGCAGGTTGCTCCTGACGTTGAGATAGGCCTTGGCAGACTTCTCACAATTCTACCACAAAGGTGGGAATGCAAAATTTAGCACACAAACAGATCAGCCACGATTTTCTTAATGGTAGAGCAGTTTTAAAGGACGAATTGTCTATTTCTGCTTCTAATTTGTATGCTGGCATGAGTACGGAAGTAAAAAATGTGAAGGGTTTCACCAGCAGTCAAGCTGATACTGGGACCAAGATAGCTAAAGTATCAGTAAAGTTTATAATCATTCCACAAAAAAAAATGATCCTTTAAAAAAACAAGTTAAAGTCATGCTTGGTTCTTCCTTTTATCTCAAAAGGAGGTGGAGGTCTTTGTCCATCTAGGTTAAATAGTTAGGTTTAAGTGACAATGTAAGTACAGAGTTCACAGACAAAATTGTTAAACTGAGCTTTTAGTATAGAATAATTAATTTCAATGTGATGTTGTTGTGGTTGCATGCTAAAACCAGCTAACAGTATTAGGTGTGTGTCCAAACTGAGAGGACAGAACCAAAGATGCTTAATTGCTTGGAACTCAAAAGGTGAAGAAAGAGACAGAGATGAACTTTTTTTCCAATTGGAGAAACAGTTCAGAGAGAATATAAATCGGGTCTGTAGAATACTATAATGTAGATGTAAGTACCTAATCTTGACAAAAATATTTCAGTCAATGTGTTAACAAGCCAAGGATCGCAAGTGAAACAGTTCAAGTATCTATGATTAGAATGGTGCTGGAAAAGCACAGCAGTTCAGGCCCTTCCACCCTACCAACCTTCGCATAAACCAAATCATCCGTCGACATTTCCACCACCTCCAAAAAGACCCCACCACCAGGGATATATTTCCATCCCCAATCCTTTCCACCTTCCGCAAAGACCTCTCCCTCCATGACTACCTGGTCAGGTCCATGCCCCCTCCCCCTACAACCCAGCCTCCCATCCTGGCACCTTCCCCTGCCACCGCAGGAATTGCAAAACCTGCACCCACACCTCCTCCCTCACCCTCATCCAAGGCCCTAAAGGAGCCTTCTACATCCATCAAAGTTTTACCTGCAGATCCACCAATCTCATTTACTGTATCCGTTGCTCCCGATGCGGTCTCCTCTACATTGGGGAGACTGGACGCCTCTTAGCAGAGCGTTTTAGGGAACATCTCCGGGACACCCGCACCAATCAACCACACCGCCCTGTGGCCCAACATTTCAACTCCCCCTCCCATTCTGCTGAGGACATGGAGGTCCTGGGCCTCCTTCACCACCACTCCCTCACCACCAGACACCTGGAGGAAGAACACCTCATCTTCTGCCTCAGAACACTTCAACCCCAGGGCATCAATGTGGACTTCAACAGTTTCCTCATTTCCCCTTCCCCCACCTCACCCCAGTTCCAAACTTCCAGCTCAGCACTGTCCCCATGACTTGTCCTACCTGCCTATCTTCTTTTCCACCTATCCACTCCACCCTCCCCCCCCCCCCCCCCCCCCCCCACTCACCTATTGTACTCTACGCTACTTTCTCCCCACCCTCACCCTCCTCTCACTTATCTCTCCACCCTTCAGGCTCTCTGCCTGTATTCCTGATGAAGGGCTTTTGCCCGAAACGTCGATTTTACTGCTCCTCAGATGCTGCCTGAACTGCTGTGCTTTTCCAGCACCACTCTAATCTAGTTCAACTATCTATGTCAATGCCATCAGTTCTATGCCTTGGAACGGGGCTGTAACATTCTACCATCTATTTTTTCACAAACAACCTAAACTTCTATTTTCTCTTTGGAGTTTGGAGGTGTAGTGGACAGCGAAGAGGGTAACCTCAGATTACAACAGGATCTGGACCAGCTGGGCCTATGGGCTGAGAAGTGGCAGATGGAGTTTAATGTGAGGTGCTGCATTTTGGGAAAGCAAGTCTTAGCAGGACTTATACACTTAATGGTAAGGTCCTAGGGAGTGTTGCTGAACAAAGAGACCTTGGAGTGTAGGTTCATAGCTCCTTGAAAGTGGAGTCACAGGGAGATAGGATAGTGAAGAAGGTGTTTGGTATGCTTTCCTTTATGGGTCAGAGTATTGAGTACAGGAGTTGGGAGGTCATGTTGCGGCTGTACAGGACATTGGTTAGGCCACTGTTGGAATATTACGTGCGATTCTGGTCTCCTTCCTATCGGAAAGATGTTGTGAAACTTGAAAGGGTTCAGAAAAGATTTACAAGGATGTTGCAAGGCTTGGAGGATCTGAGCTACAGGGAGGGGCAGAACAGGCTGAGGCTGTTTTCCCTGGAGCGTTGGAGGCTGAGGGGTGACCTTATAGAGGTTTACAAAATTATGAGGGGCATGGATAGGATAAATAGACAAAGTCTCTTCCCTGGGGTCGGAGAGTCCAGAACTAAAGGGCATAGATTTAGGGTGAGAGGGGAAAGATATAAAAGAGATCTAAGGGGCAACTTTTTCACGCAGAGGGTGGTACGTGTATGGAATGAGCTGCCAGAGGATGTGGTGAAGGCTGGTACGATTGCAACATTTAAGAGGCATTTGGATGGGTATATGAATAGGAAGGGTTTGGAGGGATATGGGCAGGGTGCTGGCAGGTGGGACTAGATTGGGTTGGATTGGGATATCTGGTCGGCATGGATGGGTTGGACTGAAGAGTCTGTTTCCATGCTGTACATCTCTATGACTGACTTCTTATTCCTCGTCTGTGTGTATTGCGTTATTACTTTTTCTTGAATTTAATAACTCATATACTCACTCTTTTATTAACTCAAGAAACCTGGCTAAATTGACTCCTTTTAAAACATAGTTGAATTTGGTCTGGGGTGGGGGTGGGGGGAGGTATCACAAAGGAAGGGATCCTTCTTAAATTAACCTTGTTGTAAGAAATTGAGGAGCTAGGGAATAAAGGAGAGGAGCCAATTCATTACTCCTCACCCTGGAACCTAATAGCTGGAGGTGTCCTATCTGGAACCATAAAGAAATTTGGGAACCTCACCCAGGGACTGGCTGAAACACCAATGAGTGCTTTAAGAACTTTTGTCAGTTTCGATGAGATTGCTTCTCATGCATTTAAATTTTAGAAAATACAGGTCCTATCTTAGTTTCTCTTCATTGGACTGTCATGCCATTCCAGAATGGATATCACAAATTTCCACTGCATTTCTTTCATGGATATTACATTCTTCCTTAGGTAAGGGATCAAAACTATATACAGTATTCCAGGTGTGGCCTCAAGAAGGTTTCATACAATTGGAGAAAGGCATCTTTACTATCTACTCAAATCTTCTTGCCTTCCTAAATACTTCAGAAATGTAATACCAGTATTTTACCCCTTATCCCATGCATTCTATTTCTTTCGCTAACTTTCTGTGTGGAACATTATCAAAATTCTTCTGAAAATCCAGATATACGAATCAACTTCTTTTCTAATCTGCTAGTGACATCCTCAAAAAGACTCTAAAGGATGCATCAAACTCGTTTTCTCTTTTGTAAGTCCATGTTGTCTCTGCCCAATCAGATCATTGTTTTCTAAGTGCCTAATTATCACATCATTTATAATAGATTCTAATATTTTGAAGAATATCATAAAGAACTTGTGCCCGAAACGTCAATTTTCCTGCTCCTCAGAGACTGCCCGACCGGCTGTGCTTTTCTAGCAACATACTTTTTGACTCTAATATTTTCCTAATTACTGGTGTCAGACTAACAGTCTGTAGTTCTCCATTTTCACCCAACCCACTTTCTAAAATAGTGATGTTACATTTGGTTTTATTACAATTTGTAGGTAATGTTCCTAAATCTATAGAATTTTGACAGAATAATCACCAATGCACCCACAATATTTACAGCCAACTCTTTCAATATTCCAGGATTTATATCATCAGGTACTGGAGATTTGTCAACTTTCAGTCCATTATTTTCTTTAACACTACATTTTTCATTTCTTTCTGTTCCTCATTTTCACTAATCTCTTGCATCACTATTATTTTGGGAAGTTTCTAGTATCTTCCTTTGCAAAGCCAGACATAAAGTAATTATTTAGTTTCTCTGCTACTATTCTAGTTTCCATTGTATATTTCTGCCTGTAAAGAACCCACAGTTGTTTTCATTAATCTCTTCCTTTTTCCATAAATAGAGAAGCTTATACAGTCCATTTTTGAAGTTCTTACTAGTTTACATTCATATTCCACTTTCCTTTTCTTCATAAATTTCTTGGTACTTCTTTGCTGAATTCCAAAATGCTCCCAGTCCCCAAGCTTATTACTTTTTTTTGGCAACGTTCCAAGCCTCTTCCTTTGTTCTAATAGAAGTTTTAAATTCTTTTCTGAGACAGTCGACTTATTTTTCTTGTTGGGCTTTATGTATTAAAGGAATGTATGTTTGTCATAAACCTTGAATTAGGTATTTAAATACAAGATATTATCCATCTACATTCATAGACTTGAATGTATTTTCCCAATCCACCATAGCTAACTTGCCTCTCAAACCTTCATAGCTTTCTTTGTTTAGGTTTAAGACAACTGATTTAGATCGAACCTCATTAATTTCAAAGTTAATGTTAAAGTATTTTGGTCAGTCTTCCATAAAGCTTAGGCTATTACAAGATTAGTAATTAGCCCTTCTCATTGCATTATATTAGGTCCAGAATAGCCTGGTTCCTCAACGTGCTGCACCAGAAAATCATCTCATTCCAGGAATTTGCCTTTCACACATTAGCACATTCAAGTTACACCGTCTAAATGTAAATTGAAATCACCCATGATTACTGCCTTACCCTGTTACATGCAGCACTAATTTTCATATCTATATCACACCCAACATTACAACATAACTCCACTACACTTCTTCAAACTAATGTTGTGGGATTTTTACATTAACCTAAACAAGCAGATAAGGTTTTGGTTTAACATCTCACTGAATGTACAGCTCATCTGACACTGCAGTCTTTCTTCCCCCATTAAACAATTTGATTGGTTCTGGCAAAACTGAAGCGGCAGTAGTAAAATTGTACAATTCCCAATACCTGTATATTGCACAGGAGTGTCAGCTTCTTTTGTTTTTGTGCTAAAGCTCTGGAGTTCGACTTGAATATGAAAACTTGTGAGAAGTGAGCATGCTACCCACTGAACCACACAGCAATTTTTGATGTTAAAATGCAGACAGATGTAGTGCCTGCTTAGAACAGTTGGGTGCCTTGTGATTTGTTGAAAATAAGGGACCTATTGCATTAATAGATTTCAATTGTATTTTCACCAGAATCTGAGTGAGGGAACAGCCAAAGATTGGGTAATGTGTGGCTACAGCAGGTGTATGGACTATAAAAAGGTTTTCCAGGGTAAGTGTAGAACTAGGAGCAGGATTCTGAGATTGTGACATTCTCTTACTATGGCTGCCCCTACTGGTCATGTTGCCCTTCCCCTGTATCAAATCCACCCCCATCCCAAACCTCCAATTCTTCAGTTATCCACAAAAGTTGGTAAATTGCTAAAATGTCATCTGATCTTTTGTTGGCAGCAGCCACTCTGTTTTCTTTTCCCACTGGAACTTGGAACAGCTGTATTATGGAGAAAAATCAAAATGAGGATGATTGTTGATATAAGACAGCAATTAACAAATTCAATAAAGAATTCAAGATAAACCTCATTACTCAGGAAAATATGAGAACGTCAAACACATTACTGCTGAAGTCAAGGTGATAGCGTCAATGTATTTAGAAGACTGATAAAAAATGTGGAGAAAGGAACAGAGGATATATGGATAGGATGAGATGAAGGAAACTGAGAAGTCACTCATATGGAGCATAAGCTCAAAATGGGCCGAATGGCACTTTCAATGATATAAATTCTAAGTAATTCACTGTAAATGGAATCCAAAATCTAAATTACTTAGAGCCTGAAATACTCAACCACTTTCTCCTGAAATCTACTTAAGATTAAAATCAACTTCCAGGTTTTGTTACAATAAACAGTCAGTCTCATTTTAAATTGCTGCATTCTCTACAATGATTAAAAACTATGCTTCAAAGGTCTCCAGTCAAATAAAGTGTCTGGTTGTTACTCTGATCTCAAAATGATTGGCTACATCTCAAAAATGGATTGTGGGATGTCAAGTAGCTGACTCAAATGAACATTTTTATAAAGTATGTTTAGAGCAGTCGTGAGTCTGCCAAACTCTTTCTGGAATGAGCCAGTAATACACTGAGTATTAGGATAATAGATTATTCATTTTGATTCTCTACAGGTTTCTGTGTTTTTCTGTTTTTTCCATACTGTTTCTCCCCTTCTGAAGGTGTGATTGATCGTGCTTTCCGATTGCTAATAATACTCTAGTAACTCACTCAGTCACCTTTTTCTTTTCCTTGTAATTTAATGAGATCTTGGTATTACTGGCAAGACCAGTATTTGTTGTCCATCTCTAACTGGTCAATCAATTGTGCAAGTGAATGACTTACTTGGCCATTTCAGAGGGCATTTAAGGATAAGCCACATTTCCATCGGTCTGGAATTATATGCAGGTCAAACCAGATAAGGATAGCAGATTCCCAGAGCGAAAGACTGATAAATAATGCGTAATATTTGGAAATGAACAATCTAATAGGGCTGGTCCTCCATTTTGAAATATAAAAATGAATCAGACCAGAGTATCTCATTTGCCAGTTTACTACATTTTCCTTGTAGATTTCCCTCCTTAAAGAAGGTTCAAGCATATTAAGGAATGAACTTTTTACAACAATCAGTTTAATGGTCATCATTAACTGAATTTAATTTCCATCAGCAATGAAATTTGAACTCATGTTCCCAGAAAGTTGTTAGGTCTCTGGATTACTAATCCTGTGATACTGCACAATATCATCCCATCCTCCCACGATGAACAAGGACATTTTAGGGATATTTTAAATTTTCTGCTAATCAAGCTGCAGTGAATCCTTAGCAAGATTTATTTCCATTTTCAATACCATTCATTTCTATCTGTTGAAAAAAAACCTTAATCCCTGCTTTGTTGAGTCTATAAATACAAAACATTCTGGGAGGTCAGGCAGGAACCATTAATTCGCTTTGCAATCTAGTTTAATCTAGTTGTCTATCAACACCCGCCTTGAGTCAGTTGCTAGAATGTACATAAATTGGTAAAGTTTCTCAAATTTCTGTAATTATTTTCTCTACATTTTGTTTACATAAAAGAATGTGTGGAGAATAGATCATGCCAAGATGCCTCTACTATTACAAACATGTTACTACACCAATATATTGTTCTGCCACTCCAACTTGTTATCAAGAAATTAAAATTAAAATTCAGGAGACTCTATATGATCCAAAAGTATAGTACAGTGCATAAGAAAACTCACTGTATCTGTCTGTTGGAAGACCAATGTGAGTTGGTTTACTCCCAGAAACATTCCCCATATCCCGACAATATTTTCTTCAATTATTTAATCAATTCCTTTTTGAAGGTCACTGTTGAATCTTTATCCATTATCCTGTGAGGCAGTGCATTCCAATTCTTAACAATGCATTGTGTAAGAAAGCTTTGTTTCCGATTACCTACTATCCTCCTGAGGCCGAACGGTCTGTCCTTAGGAAAGGGCTCACGATCATAGCCCTCCACCCCCACCTCAATGAATTCCGGACCCACCATGATGTGGAGCTCTTCTTCTGCTACCTCTGTGTCTTCTTCTTTGACAAAAATGCCCAATCTCCCTCTGAGGACCCCTTCTACCACCTCCAACCTTTCTCCCCAACTTGGTCACCCCCTGCTGGTCTTGGAACCACCCTAGATCTATTCAATGCAGACTGGCGACATGACATCGACTGCCTCAATTTCACCAACCCCCCCCCTCACCCACTCCAACCTCACCCCCTCCAAACATGCAGTTCTCCACTCTCTCCACACCAATCCCTGGTTCACTATCAAACCCGCTGACAAAGGCAGGGCAGTGGTAGTCAGGAGAATGGACCTCTATGTCGCAGAGGCCAAACGCCAACTCTCTGACACCAAGTCCTACTCCCCCCCCCCCCCCCCTTTCCCTCCCTTGCCTACGACCCCACCACAACCCATCAGGCCAAAATCACCTGCACTGTCCGTGCTCTCATTGCCTCCGGTGATCTCCTCCCCACTGCCTCCAAACTCACGTCTATCGTGTTTATAAAGTGCTGGGGACCGGGGAACTGGAAGTTACTGAAGTGTTGGAGGACATGGTTTGTGTTGCGGATGTAGGTGGGAAGTGCCTGAACCGAGAGGGAGAGGATGGAATTGAAGTAGGACGGGATGAGTTCAGTGGGGCAGGAGCATTCCAAGATGATGGGTCAACCAGGGTAGTTGGGCTTGTGGATCTTGGGGAGCAAGTAGAACTGGGCAGTGTGGGGCTGGGGGGCTGAGTTTGGAGGTAGTGGGGAGGAGATCACCGGAGGCAATGAGAGCATGAACAGTGCAGGTGATTTTGGCCTGATGCGTTGTGGTGGGGTCATGGGCAAGCCGCGGTGGGCGGGAGTAGGACGTGGTGTCAGAGAGTTGGCGTTTGGCCTCTGAGTCATAGAGGTCCATTCTCCAGACTACCACCCCCCTCACCTCCATCCAGGGCCCCAAACAGTCCTTTCAGGTGAGATTTAGGTTCACCTGCCTCTCTTCCAACATAGTCTACTGCATCAGGTGCTCCTGATGTGGCCTTCTCTACATTAAGTTCTCTACTGAACTTAAACTTAGGGAACGGTGCACCGAGCATCTCAGCCAGGTCTGCAGAGGCCGACCGGATCTCCCAGTCACCACCCATTTTTATTCCCCTTCTCACTCCCTTTGGACATGACCATCTTTGGCATCCTCCATTGCCACAACAAACCAAACTGCAAATTGGAGGAACAATACCTCATCTTCTGCCTCGGCAGCCTACAGTCCAGAGGACTCAACATTGAGTTCTCCAATTTCAAATAATCCCTCTCCTCATCCACTGACTCCCTTCCCAACCTCTCCCTCTCCCTTCCACTCCTTCCTGCCACCAACTGGATTCATTCCTCCCATTGACCAATCAGCTTGTAGCCTTTACCGGTCTTCACCTATCCTCACTTCACCACCCTGCCCCTGCCACCCCCTTTATCTGCAGCTCCCTGTACACCTACCCCCAGTCCTGAAGAAGGATTACACCTGAAACATCGATTTTTCCACCTCCTGATGCTGCCTGCTTGCTGTGTTCTTCCAGCCTCCTGCTTGTCTGCTCTGGCTCTTTTGGCAATTGTCTTACATCTATACTTTCTTCTTATTAACCTTGAAGCCACAGGAAATCATTTATCTTTATTTATTTTCTTCATTATTTAAGCACATTTACTAAATGTCCTTACTGCTCTCTGCTCTTGTGATCAACACCTACTTTTCCAATCTATTTATATAAATGTACACATAACACCCCTCACCTCTGAAATCACTCTAGAAAGTTTCTTTACTCTCTCCGAGGTCTTCATATCCTTCTGAAAGTGTGATGCCAAGAGAACACAGTGTTTTAGAAAAATAGCTATATCTATTTCACATATGTTGTTCGCATAGAAAATAAATCACCTCAACACATTTGTTTCCATTTATTGCTGCTTTTAGCTGGTATTTATAAGACCCTGGGTTTGAGTTGAACACCTGAGCATTTGAATGAGACTGATATTCAAATATGAAATGACATCTAATCTTTGAACATTGTAACTCATTTGACTGAGACTTTAAATTTAATTAGGTCTCATCCATCCCACAGCAATCAAGAGTTGAAAGTTCTTAGTACCCTTGCCAAAATTCCTTCCTCAATAAGCCCCACCAAAAATCAACCTGCACTTTATCTCACTATTGTTTCCTGAATGTTATTTGTAGAACGTCTTCTATGTTTTATTAATGAAATAATAGTGTGTGCACTCCAGAAGTAATGTTACTTAAAGCTTTAAGATGTTTTGAGAGTGCAACAAGGAGCAATGTAAATGTTTCTTTGACATCATAAATTATCAACCAAGGCCACTATGAACTATGTAATTTACAATCATCTACTAACCATGTGTATAATTAATAAAACAAACGACTGTTTGAATTGGTGGGTAAAGGCCCCACAGAAATAACTCCGAACAATTACTATATAGATAAAGAATACATTAAATTCAAATGTAATTTTATGGGCTGTTACTACCAATTACTGAGCAAAATATATGTAATCTACGAAGAAATATTATGCTTGATCAAGATCATAAGTACATCAAGATTTTCCACAAACTCTTAAACAAACTGCCATCTGCTGACTTTTCACGCCTAGATCATGTAATGCTTTATTCAGTAACTTCTTTCATCAAAAATCTATTTACACCCAAACTAATTTTCCTTCAAAATTCTGCTGCTCTTTCAAGGCATCGTTTGTCTTTAAGGGTGTATTTATTAATGAACAGAGCAGAATAACTGATGTTCCAATATTTCGTGGATAAAAGTGTTGCATGTTGTGTTAAAGAACGGATAATTTAAGTTTGAAAGTCAGTTTGCTCTGACTTAGCCAAGGTGGAAAAGTTACATGAATAACCTCAGAGTCCATGGTTTAAGGAGTGATCCCATATTCAGCCTAAGTTCTTGAAAATTGTGAGGGACAGTTGTAGACACTGCTGATCAAACACTAAAACATGACAGGCTTTCCAAAGCTCATAACCAAAGAAAAAATTGTGATAAAGAACCTCAAGTTTAAATACAGCACATTTCTGGAACACTCACTGATAAATTCGCTGTAACTAAAGTATAGTACAAAATAAAATTTGTAACCATGCCCAATGTAACTTCTGACTCATTTTGTTTCAACTATTTGCTTGAAATCTAGGTTGTGCTTTCATATTCCTGTTTCATTGCTGCTCCCTCCCAATGTCATTGGTCCCATAACAATGCCACACAGTTTTTCAAATTACCTTATTTTCCTTTGATTAAAGAAAGTAAAATTTGCCAGGGTTCTTTGTGTTATGACTGAGGCTGGAGGAGTGCAGTATTGCTCTCGTCTCACTATTCCATAGATCACTATACAAAATAAATATTTATTTCTCAGTTACCAATGACCAATTAAATATCTTACCTTTATCAAGTTTTAATAAAATATCAACCACTAGGTTCCTTTAATAATAGCAATTATTGAGCTATTATGAAAGCAACCAATTCAATGAAGATGCAATAACTGGTTAACATTGGATAAATGGTTGTTCCTCTCAGTAATCCAAATGACAAATACACAGTCTTCAGCAAAAGATAAAACAACAGATCTTTTTATTTTGGAGGTTCTCCTTAAAAAACAACACTTTCTAACCATTAGAGTTCTTGATGAAAGCAACAATGATGACATGTAGAATGCTCTGAAGCTCTGGCGGGTGTGATTGAGTCCCTAATTATGCATGACTGTCTCTGAAGTCTTGGCAGATATAGTTTGCGCAGAAAATACAAGTTTTTTTGATCACTCTTCCAGAAGAAACCTGAACTCAACTTTTCAGGAATAGGAGAGATCAGTTGGGTAGCACTTATAAGCGAAAGTGAGGACTGCAGATGCTGGAGATCAGAGTCAAGATTAGAGTGGTGCTGGAAAAGCAGCAGGTCAGGCAGCAAGGGAGCAGGAAAATCGACGTTTTGGGCAGGAGCCTGAAACGTCAATTTTCCTACTCCTCAGATGCTGCCTGACCTGCTGTGCTTTTCCAGCACCACTCTAATCTTGAGTAGCTCTTGTACACAGGCTTCTAGTTTTTCAACTAATTCTGGATACCAAAGCTCTGTGGTGGCACTTGCAATTTAATTTAGATAAATGTTGGTGTTGCATGTTGGTAAGGCAAATCAGGGCAGGATTTATATAGTTAATGGTTAAGGTCCTGGGGAGTGTTGCCAAACAAAGAGATCATGGGTGAAGGTTCATAATTCCTTGAAAGTGGAGTCGCAGATAGATAGGGTATGAAGAAGGCATTTGTCTTCATTGGTCACTGCATTGAGTATAGGAATTGGGATGTCATGTTGCAGCTGTACAGGACATTGGTGAAGTCACTTCTAGAATACTGCATTCAATTCTGGTCTCCCTGCTATAGGAAAGATGCTGTTAAACTTGAAAGATTTCAGAAAGACTTACCAGAATATGGACGGGATTGGAGGGTTTGAGCTATAGGAAGAGGGTGACAGCTTTTTTTCCCTGGAGTGTTGGAGGTGGAGGGGTGACCTTATAGCGGTTTATAAAATCACAAGAAGCATGGATAGGTTGAATAGCCAAGGTCTTTGTCTCAGGGCGGGTGAATCTAAACTAGAGGGCATAGGTTTAAGGTAAGAGAGGAAAGGTTTAAAGGGGGCATAAGGGATAACTTTTTCATGCAGAGGGTGGTGTATGTATGGAACAAGTTGACAGAGGAAGCAGTGAAGGCGGGTACAATTACAACATCTGGGTGGGTATATGAATAGGAAAGGTTTACAGGGATATGGGCCAAAAACTGATTTAATCCCAGCATATGTGTTGGATGTATTGGACCGAAGGGTCTGTTTCCGTGCTGTATGACTGTGACTTCATCTGTAGGTTTGTTGCATTTGATGACAACAGATATCTAGGTTGAGAAGGCCTAAGACGAGAACATGGGTAGAACAAGAGAACCAGGTATATAATATTTAGCAGAGTGCTTCAATCAGTAATAACAGAATAAAAAAATAAGGTGGGGGTGGGGAAGCAAACGAGGAGGAAAGGGGAAAGGGGAAGGAGATGGGGAGCAAGTGACAGGAATGATGAGTAGAGCAAGCAAGGGAAAACAAAAAAGGGGAAGCGTGCCTGGGTGATGTAGAAGGTGAATAGGCCTATTTTGGCGAGCTGACACCCAGCCTGCTCCAGTGCATGCGCTGGGGCTATTTTGACATTATAGATAATCACCCAAACATTTAATTTATTAACACCACAAGGGTCTGCTAGGCAGTTGGTTAAAGTCATTACTTCTTAACATAAATATATTTGGGTCACTATTCCAGAATAACCTTGACTTTAAAAATAACACTTTTATTCTGAAGCAGAACTAATCAAAATCTTTCTGCCTCTATTTTAAAATCACACTTCTAAAAAATGATATATATTATATACTTGTCATTAAAATATATATTTGAAAATAAAAGATCTTTTAGAGAGAGAATTGAGGAAGCAAGTCTTTTCTTTTTACTTTAGAAATCTATTAAGACCATTTGGTCATGAAGCTATTGCAAATTCTCGCGAGAGCTTCTAAAAAACTACTTGCTTGCTGCTAAAAATAATAAAATGTTAACCAGATTTGTAGTGAAGAGGCAGAGTACTGGGCATCTAATTTCTTGATCTGAATATAACTCTAAGAAGTCTCCATAGTATAAATAGTCTCACAAAATCACAACAGCAGATTCTTGTCAGCTATAGGTAATGTTCTCACCTCTGAGTCAGGAGGTTCAACTTCTGCTCATGAAACTTGAGCATGTGATCAAAGCTGACACTAACAGTTTTATTATTTTCAGATAACATGTTAATCCAAGACCTGTCTCACCTCACTGATGGAAGTTAAATAAAAGCTCAACATTATTAAAAGAAACGATGGTGGGGTGGGGGAGGAGTGGGGGTGGGCGGGGGGGGGGGGGGTCATTGTCCTGATGACCTGAACAATATCCAAAATGTGTTTCCCTACAATATAACAGCACTACATTTCAAAATGTACTTCATTAAGTGTAAAGTGCTTTCAGATGTCCTGTGGACTCAAAAGATGCTTCAGAAATTCAAATTTGTTTTATTTATTTCTAAGTTCAGTATCAAAGCCCAATGAATTGTCAATGAGCTCATATCTGTCATAAAATCTTGACAGCGTGGAAAAAAAGACCTTCAGCCCAACAAGTCCACACCAATCCTCCAAAGAGTAACCCACCCAGATCCCTTCCCCTACCCAATTGCTGTACATTTACCCTGACTAATGCACTTAACCTACACCTCCCTGAACACAATGGGAAATTTAGCTTGGTGAATTTACCTAACCTGCGCATCTTTATACTGTGAGGGGAAACCAGAGCACCTGGAGGAAACCCTGCCAGACACGGGGAGAATGTGCAAACTCCACACAGACAGTCACCCAAGGGTGGAATGGAACCCAGGTCCCTGGCACTGTGAGGCAGCAGTGCTAACCACTGAGCCACCATGCTGCCCCGAAATTATTGCTAAATATAATGCGGCTGATCCCCAAAATGTGCTGTGAATAGTTGGGATCTGAAATGCACTGCCTGAGATTGTGGTGCAGGCAGAGGCAGAGTCAATCATGGCTTTCAAGAAGAAATTGTACAGTTATCTGAAGGGAAAAAAGTTGCTGTGTCACGACAGGATACTGGGACCATGTGAATTATTTTCACATGGAACTGGCAGAGACCTAACTGACTAAATACATTCCCTCCCCCCCCCCACTTCTGTACTGTAACCATTCAATTCTAGGTTATTAGTAAACATTGCTTTGGAGGCAGATTATAGAAGGTTTATTAAATTGAATAGAATGAGCAGTCAATTTAAAGCAAAATACTGCAGGTGCTGGAGATTTGAAATAATAAGAGAAAGAGCTGTAGAAACTCAGTACAACTGGCAGCACCTGACAGACAGATACAGAATCCGATATGAATTCTTTGCAACTCTGTCCTCTCTTTTTCTCTCCACTGATACAGCTTGACATTGAGTTTCTCCAGCATGTTTTTGTTCTTCTTGCTGGACTGAGTAGGATGTCTTATGGAGGAGGAGTCAGACAAATTGGACTTGTTTCTCCATAGCCTTTGAAAGGGTGAGGGACAAATTGATTTAAACATATATGAACCGAAAGGGTCGAGACAAGGTAGATGCAGAAAAGGGCTGTCATGGAAAGACTGAATTCTGAACAAGGGGCACTATTTAAAAGTTAAGTACTGCCCATCTAGGATACAGATGAGAATTTTTTCTTTCCCTCACTTGACTGAACGACTTTGGAACTCTCTCATTCAGAAATTTGTGGAGTCAGGGTCATTGAGTAATTTTAGGCTGGAGGTAGATAGAATCTTATTAGACACACAATAAAACGTTATTGGGGTAGATGGAAATGTGGAATTTAAAACACAATCAGATCAGCCATGATCCATTGAGTACCTGAGTAAGTTCAAGGAGCTGCATGGCCTACTTCTGCACCTAATTTGTATGTCCATACTGGTGTTTGCAATTGCATAATAGATGTGGCTTACATTGTATCAGGTCACAGCATTCTACTAAAACTAGTACAATACCTGCTAATTCTGGTCTATAGTTGTTAATAAATAGCACCATAGTATCAAAGGGCAGCTATGAAGTACAATAAGTCATCCATGAACACATGCAGCATGCTCATTTTGTAGCGCTGTATGATTTGAGAGAGATGTTTTAAGTGGTGTGGAGTCTCTCATCAGAAATAACAGCCTCCCTGGGGTGAATGATCCAGAGGCAATAGAATGAACAGGCAGTAAATTTATACCAAAACCTGTTATTTTGTTTGTATTAACTGCCGTCTGTCAAAAGCAGCATGGCCTCAAATTGCTATCTATTCCACAAAATAGGTGATGATATACACAATGCAGAGGTGAGGTAATGACTTAAAATGTTATAAAACTGTACAAAAAAATGTAATTGGCAAGGCTTCCAAATCACAAGAGAGAAAAGCGGTGAAAATACAAGTTCTGGATACCTAGTCTTTATATTATACAAATTTCCAGAACAGATTATGAAGGAATAAAACTGAACAAGTATCAATGTTAGCAATAGCTTGATGATTTCAGGAATTAATTACCCAATACAGCAATACAAGTGCTAAGAGTCCAGAGATGTCATCAAAATATAGAAATGTAAGGTCAGTCCAGAATTGTACAGATGTCAATTCTATTCACTTCAGGACAGGTGGACATGACATTAATGGTTGCAACGTTGCACAAAAGAAATACATTTCTGCCAACAAGTGGGAACAGCTGGGATGTAATTTTCACATCATGTGTAAGTAATACCATGACTTCTATTTTCTAAACAGCATAGTCTTTTCTTCTGACTCACAGTACAATACATTTCCACTGATATCATGAGCATCTTATGTCTCACACAAATAGCTTGGGGGCTTTTATAAAAGTGAATACTGGTGGGTTATCCAACAATCAGGAGCCCTCTTCCATACTCACTGACACCCACTCATTCACTCAAACTGCAATCAGGCTCAAACACTGCATAGATTTTCTGCTCCCAAATCTTGGGTTCTTTAGTTAATTTAATGTTGCCTTGATTAAGATTAAAGCAAGGCACAGATTAGGGGTTGAATTTATTAGCTGGCAGGTACGACTGGGCAAACTATCCAAAACATAGCCAAGAATGGAATGTTTTATCACAAAATATTCATTGCCCAAACTAAAATCTTGAGCAATGCATTTGAGACCCTGGCCATTCACTTGTTTTTTGCAGGTTGCTTTGCTTCTTTTCGGAGAAAGTGAGGAGTGCAGATGCAGACTGGAGATCAGAGTCAAAAAGTGTGTGGTACTGGAAAAGCACAGTAAGTCAGGCAACATCCGAGGAGCAGGAGAGTCGACAATTTGGGCATTCCTGACTCTGTCCAGAAATTTTCTTACCCTTCCTGCCAACAAAGAAAACAGCCTTAGATTCACCAATCTTACCATGTAACGGAGGCTCTTCATTCCTCAAACTGCTGTTGTGAATCCATTCTACACAGTTTAATGCCTTTACATCCTTCCAAAAGTGGGTGCCTAGAATTGGATACAATACTCCAGTTGAGGACAACCCTGCATTTTATACAATATATAAATTGAGATGCAAACTGAAATCTCAAGTAATAAGTCATTCAGATTGGAGCGGAGGAAGGTTGTGAGAATTTTACATATATATATGTTACATATCAGAGGAAAATTCAGATTGGCTTTACAGAATAAATATTTGAAAAGAGAGGTGAGAGTGGTGAGAAAAGTTATGGTGCTCAAAGAAGATGACAGAGAAGAAGGAAAACAATCCAATGGGAAATTTGTGATTAGGTCACACTGTCACTATGACAATTTGGGCAGAGCAATCACTGGAAGGTATAGCCTTGAGCATGAATTATGCATAACTGATAACAACAGCTCAAATAACAGCATTCATGCCTCTAAGGCAGACATTGAGTGTTACAACACAGTGGTGAACCCCTCATGTACAATCTGTAAATTAAACGTCTGTAACATTCGACTCCAATGAAATAGTCTGATGTTCTTTAAATCGTTCCAGGAATATAAGAGGATTGCGATCCATGTACACAACCATCTGACACACTGTTCATCACATAAGCATTAAAATGTTGTCAGGCTAGTACCAAACTCAGCAATTCATTTTTGATGGTAGAGTATTTTCTCTGGTGGGTGTTGAGTTTCTTTGAAAAGTAGCCAATTGGCTTTTCAATTCTATCATCATCTACCTGAAGCAGTACAACTCCAATTCCAATGTCGCTAACATTGATTCAACTTTGAAGGGTTTCAAAAGGTTTGGTGTAGCTAAAACTGTTGCGGTGGTTAATACTGCTTTTAAATTGCCAAATACCTCCTGGCATTGTTCTGTCCATCAAAAATTTGTGTTCTTCTTCAGCAGGTCAGAAACAGTGCAAATATGTTCATCTCTTATTATTAGAGACTGATTAGACCCTGTATCCCTCAAAATTATCACTTCTCCCCTGTTCTTTCTGAGTAAACTTTACCCACAGAGGCAAATTCTTTATAGAGATCAGGCACTAACTCCATACCCAGTCCCTGCCTAGGCTGTGCATTCTCCTGTACTTTTCTTGGGGTTTCCTTTATTACTTTCATTAATGCCACTGGCTTAGCTTCTTTTACCACATCTTTTCCCACAGTGCCTTTCTTTAACAACCAGCACTGACTTTGTATGTCCCACTTTAACACCGTGGAAACACCTGAGGCCTTTCACCTCCTTTCCACCCTCTTGGGCTTCATTTTTAGCCTGTGGTAAACAATTATCAGTGTTCTCTACTCTGTTTTGTAGTATAAGATCTACCTTTCTCCCCATGTCTATCCCTCACAGGATGAAATTCTTGCTGGAAGCTAAACTTTGCCACCTGCACCAATGCATATTCATCTGCCATCTCTGCTGGTTTTTTCACTTCTTGAACTTACTGTTCATCCACATGAATTTGTATATACCCTTGAATTTATGGTGGCTCACAGCACCAGGGTCGCAGGTTCAATTCCAGCCTGGGGTGACTGTCTGTGTGGAGTTTGCACATTCTCCCTGTGTTTGTGTGGGGTTTCCTCCCACAGGCCAGGTGAATTGCCCATTCTAAATTGCCCACAGTGTTAGGTGCATTAGGCAGGAGGGAATGGTTCTGGGTGGGTTACTCTTCGGAGGGTCAGTGTGGACCTGTTGGGCCGAAGATCCTGTTTCCCCACTGTAGGGAATCTAATCTAAAATGATTTTTAAAAATTCCTTCATCAGAATAATCTCTCTTAGAGCCTCATAGGTCTTATCTATTTTTAAGGCCTGCTTCCATCTATCAAAATTACTATGTTTACTTCTTTCACACTCAACGTAGGTCTGACCTGGTTCCTTCTTCATGCTTTTGAACCCATGTCTACATGCTTCTGGTACCGATTCATAAGCACTTTAAATAGTCTTTTTGACATCTTCATAATTTCTTGACCCCTCATCTGACAGTACTGCAAATACCTCACTAACTCTGCCTACCAGCTTAGTATGAACAAGAATTGGACACAGTACTCCAGTTGAGGTCAACCCTGCATTTTATACAATATATAAATTGAGATGCAAACTGAAATTGCAGAAAATAAGTCATTTAATTCAATTATCCACAAGTCCTCTGATCACTCCATCTGCCTAGCCAATTTTTAAAATGAAATAAGGCTTTGACAGCTTTCTCAAAATGTGGCAGTTTTAACATATTTGTGTATAGCACTACTTTCTGTCTTCATCTCCACCTGTTGACTTGACTTTCCTACTAATTCCCACCTTCTGAAGTTCAAATTCTCCCTCCCTTTCTCTTTCTTCTCACTCTTTTTTTCTTTCTCTATTTGCTCAGCTAAGAACCTTCTCTCCCTTTCTTTTTCATCTCTCTCTTTCTCTCCCTTTTTTAAGCTTCTAACTCCATTTCTTCAATTTTAAGTTTTTCTAACTTTACTGCATTTGTCTGTTTTTTTGACACACCTAATTTTAAGAAACTCCCTTACAACTTCAACTTTACTTTTGTCCCTGGTTAAACCCAATTCTAACCTCTTTGCTAATTCTAAAATTATGGTCTTTTTCTGTCCTTCTAAACTTTCTTGGCTATTTGGGAACCATCTTCAAACCCCAGAACCTCTTTAGCAATTTTAAGAGCTACTTCTCTCATTTGTAATTTAACCAACTACAAGTAACCGAAGCTAAACAAATTGTCTCACCTATGTTTTATTTAAAGATCTAGGACACTAATCAGCAAGAGTTTAAACCTGCTGGAATCTTTCTTACCCCAAATCTTTTCAAATCTGTCCAAATCTCAGATTAGATCTGTCCAAACCTGTCCAATTCCCAGACGAGCCTCCAAACTGTTATGATCCGTCAGTGAACTCCTTTGCTAATTAAAAAAAAACACCCAGAAAAGCTCACCTTGCCTCCTAATCTGTTAAAGTATGAGTGACAGTGAACTCCCAGATTCCATATTTTTAAAAAAAATCAATTTACTCTTTAAAAGTGAACATTAAACAACAACTGTTTACAACTCTAAGCCTCCTTTCTCCTGACTGCTTGTTATCTGCTACCAACTCTATAACAATCTACTGTTCCAATAACTACCCGTATTAAAATTACATCAACTTAATTTTCAAAACCAGACAGCAGCGGTCGCCTCCAGTGTCCTCCTTCCTCTGGCTATAGATCTCCCTGGGTTGTCTTTGGACTTTTACTGCAAAGATGTTTCATAGACAAAAGGTACTTTTGATAGAGAGTGTTTTCCTTGTAGTTACTCTGTTAATGGCAGTTGGTCGCTTTCTCTGGCTAACTCTCAAAATGCTGGCTTCTTTATACCCCAAATATCAGATTATCTCATTGGTTCGATGTTGGCAAAACAGTAAAATTCAAATTTGATTGGATCTTCGTATCTTGGGGCATAATTTAAACTGATTGGTTAAATTCAAACTGTTATGAAAACATAGTAATCAAAACTCGGGTACTTGTTTCACAGCCAAATGTTACATATTTTCAATTTTGCAGTACACTCTGAGACTGCTAGTAAGTCACATGATAGGTACCTTCAAGCTCTCAGTGCAAAAGTGCTTTCACTTTCTCTTGAAGGTATAGTACACGCATTCAACTTCTTAACAGAGAGTTCCAAGTCTTATTGTATACTTGAGTACATAACTGACACTGCAGGGCAATACTGTGGAAAGACAACGATGTTGAAGGTTCTGTTCTTTAGATAAGGCTACAGTAAAGGCTTGGTGATGTGACTTGCAAACCAAGATTGTATCAGGGTAACAATGCCATCATGCCCAAGGATATATATTTGCAAAGAACGGGCATGAGTAGAGATATATTGGAACATAGTAAAAGTTGTTGATCAACTGGGAGACTCCATGGGATTAATGGTGATAAAGGTGAGCAGATTGGGAAGAAGCTTGATTGAATTAATTTAGCATAGAGCTGGCACAGACGCAACTGGCTAAATGGCCTCCTTCTGTTCTGTAACCATTCTATTCTAAGCTGTTAAGAAACATTAATTTGGTGGCGGATTACACAAAGTTTACTAAATTGATATCTGAAATGAGGAATCAAATTAAAGCATAATACTGCAGATGCTGGAGATCTGAAATAAAAAGCGAGTACGTTGTAAAAACCCAGTAGATCTGATAGCACCTGTAGAGACAAAAACAGAAAACTGACTTCCAAAGAAGTCATTTTGAATTCAAAATATTAACTATATTTTTTTCTCCTCAAAACCTGCTAGACCTTCTCAGATTCTCCAGCATGTTCTTGTTTATAATTCTGGAATGAGCAGGTTGTCTTATGAGGACAAACTGGACTTGTTTCCCTCAGACTTTGGAGGGCTGAAGGGCAAGTTGATTTAAACATATATGAACTTAAAGGGTCTTGACAGGGTGGATGTGTAAAGCCTCTTATGGGTGAGCCCAGAGCTTGGAGACACTATTTAAAAATTATGAACTGTTCATTTAGGGATGAGTTGAAAAATTTTATTTCCTCTCAGATGGTTGAACAACTTTGGAACTCTCTCATTCAGAAATATGTGGAGTCAGTGTCATTGATATTTTTAAGCTGGAGGTAGATAGAATCTTGGAGAAAGTGAGGACTTTCCTGTAAGCCCCTTCCTGAAAAAGGGCTTAAGCCTGAAACGTCGATTCTCCAGCTCCTTGGAAGCTGCCTGACCTGCTGCGCTTTTCCAACAACACATTTTTCAGTAGATAGAATCTTGTTAGACATAGAATGAAAGGTTATTGGGGTAGATGGAAATGTAGAATTTTAAAACACACAATCAGATCAGCCATGATCCATTGAATAGCTGAGCAAGTTCAAAGAGCTGCATGGTCTACTTCTGCTCCTAACTTGTATGTCTATACTGGTATTTACAATTACCTAACAGATGTGGTTTAACATAATATCTAGTCATAGCATGACAACAAAATCAGTACATTATCTGCTTTTCCTGGGCTACAGTTGTTAATAAATAGCACCATAGTAATAAAAAGCAGCTATGAAGTGGAATGAGTCATCCCTGAACATGTGCAGCATGCTCATTTTGTAGTGATTTGAGAGAGATGTTTTAAGTGGTGTGGACCATCTCAATGACATCAGAAATAATAGCCTGCCTGGGGTGAATGATCCAGAGGCATAAGAATGAACAGGCAGTAAATTTATACCAAAACCTGCTATTTTGTTTGTCGCTTGTCAAAAGCAGCATGGCCTCAAATTGCTATCTATTCCACAATATCAGTCATGATATAAATTGTGCTGGGGGTGAGATAATGACTTAAAATGTTACAAAACTGTAAAAAAAAATGTAATTGGCAAGGCTTCCATATCATAAGAGAGTAAAACAGTGAAACTATAAGTTTGGGTATCTGGTCTTCATTTTATAAAAATTTCCAGAACAGATTATGAAGCAACAAAACTAGGCAAGTGTCAATGTTAGCAATAGTTTGATGATTTCAGGAATTAATGGCCCAATACAGCAATACAAATGCTAAGAATCCAGGGATGTCACCAAAATATAGAAGTGTAAGGTCAGTCCAGAATTATACAGATGTCAATTTTATTCACTTCAGGACAGGTGGATATGATATTAATATGTTTCTGCCAACAAGTGGGAGCAGCTGGGGTATAATTTTCACATCATGTGTAAGTAATACCATGACTTTTACCATACCATACCATACCAAGACGATGGACAGGTCAAGAGAGCGGTGCTGAGTTGAAGGCTTGGGACTGGGATGGGAGGAGGGGGGGAAAGTGAGGAAACTGGTGAAATCCACATTAAACCTGTGTGGTTACAGGGTCCAAAGACGGAAGATGAGGCTTCTTACTCTAGGTGTCGGGTGGTTAGGGTTTGGCGATGGAGGCGGCCCAGGGGACCTGCATTTCCTTGAGAAATGGGAGGGAGAGTAGTGGCCTCCTCTATTGTCAAACCATGAAGATCCTGGGCCCCCTCCATCGTCAAACTCTAACCATTCTTTGCTTGGAGGACAAATGCCTCATCTTCCGTCTTGGGACCCTGCAACCGGACGGGATTAATGTGGATTTCACCAGTTTCCTCATTTCCTCTCCTCCCCACCTTATCCCAGTGCCAAGCCTCCAACTCAGCATCACCCTCTTGACCTATCCATCGTCTTTCCCATCCATCCATCCACTCCACCCTCCTATCATCTCCCCCACCTTCATCTACCTATTGCGATCTCAATTACCTTCCCCAGCCCCATCCCCATCGCCCTCCCATTTATGTCTCAGTCCACAAGCCTTATTCCTGATGAAGGGATTATGCCCTAAACATCGATTCTCCTGCTTCTCAGATGCTGCCTGAGCTGCTGTGCTTTTCCAGCACCACACTCTTCGACTCTGGTCTCCAACCCTCACTCATCCAACTCATTCATGCTGACCGGGTTTCCCAAACTAAACTAGCCCCATTTACCTTCATCTGGCCCATATCCTCGAAACTCTTCCTACTAATGTACCTATCCAAATGTCTTTTAAATGTTGTAACTGTGTCTGTATGTTCTACTTCCTCTTGCAGTTCACTTCATATACACAAGATCTTCTGTGTGAAAACATTTCCCCTCAGATCACATTTAAATGATGCGATTAGACAGGAGTTAGGATACATGGATTGGGAGCAATTGTTCCATGGTAAAGGCATTATAGACATGTGGAGACTGTTTAAGGAACAGTTGTTGCAAGTGATGAATAATTATGTCCCTCTGAGACAGGCAAGAAGTGGTAAGATAAAGGAACCTTGGATGACGAGAGCGGTGGAGCTTCTCGTCAAAAGGAAAAAGGTAGCTTACATAAGGTGGAGGAAGCTAGGGTCAAGCTCAGCTCTAGAGGATTACAGGCAGGCGAGGAAGAAGCTTAAAAATGGTCTGAGGAGAGCCAGGAGGGGGCACGAGAAAGGTTTGGCAGAACGGATTAGGGAGAACACAAAGGCATTTTACACTTATGTGAGGAATAAGAGAATGGTCAAAGAAAGAGTAGGGCTGATCAGGGATAGCATAGGGAATTTGTGTGTGGAGTCTGAGGTGGTAGGGGAAGCCCTAAATGAGTTTTTTGCTTCTGTCTTTATGAAAGAGACGAACTTTGTAGTGAATGAAACTTTTGAAGAGCAGGTATGCATGCTGAAATGGATAGAGATAGAGGAAGCTGATGTGCTAAAAATTTTGTCAAACATTAAGATTGACAAGTCGCCAGGCCCGGACCAGATTTGTCCTCGGCTGCTTTGGGAAACGAGAAATGCAATTGCTTCGCCACTGGCGAAGATCTTTTCATCCTCGCTCTCCACTGGAGTCGTACCTGAGGACTGGAGAGAGGCAAATGTAATTCCTCTCTTCAAGAAAGGAAATAGTGAAATCCCCGGCAATTACAGACCAGTAAGTCTCAGGTCTGTCGTCTGCAAGGTGTTAGAAAGGATTCTGAGGGATAGGATTTATGACCATTTGGAAGAGCATGGCTTGATTAAATGTAGTCAACACGGCTTTGTGCAGGGCAGGGTCATGCCTCACAAACCTTATCGAGTTCTTTGAGGATGTGACTAGAAAAGTTGATGAGGGTCGAGCTGTGGATGTGGTGTATATGGACTTCAGCAAGGCATTTGATAAAGTTCCCCATGGTAGGTTCATTCAGAAGGTCAGGAGGAATGGGTTTCAGGGGAACATAGCTGGCTGGCCAACAGAAGACAGCGATTGGTAGTAGAAAGAAAATATTCTGCCTGGAATTCTGTGGTGAGTGGTGTTCCACAGGGCTCTATCCTTGGGCCTCTATTGTTTGTAATTTTTATTAATGACTTGGATGAGGGGATTGAAGGATGGGTCAGCAAATTTGCAGATGACACAAAGGTTGGAGGTGTCGTTGACAGTATAGAGGGCTGGTGTAGGCTGCAGCAGGACATTGACAGGATGCAGAGATGGGCTGAGAGGTGGCAGATGGAGTTCAACCTGGATAAATGCGAGGTGATGCATTTTGGAAGGTCGAATTTGAAAGCTGAGTACAGGATTAAGGATAGGATTCTTGGCAGTGTGGAGGAACAGAGGGATCTTGGGGTGCAGGTACATAGATCCCTTAAAATGGCCACCCAAGTGGACAGGGTTGTTCAGAAAGCATATGGTGCTTTGGCTTTCATTAACAGGGGTATTGAGTTTAAGAGTAGTGAGATCTTGTTGCAGCTCTAGAAAACTTTGGTTAGACCGCACTTGGAATACTGCATCCAGTTCTGGTCGCCCTATTATAAGAAAGATGTGGATGCTTTGGAGAGAGTTCAGAGGAGGTTTACCAGGATGCTGCCTGGACTGGAGGGCTTATCTTATGAGGAGAGGTTGACTGAGCTCGGACTTTTTTCATTGGAGAAAAGGAGGAGAAGAGGGGACCTAATTGAGGTATACAAGATAATGAGGCATAGATAGAGTCGATAGCCAGAGACTATTTCCCAGGGCTGAAATGACTAACACGTGGGGTCATAGTTTTAAGCTGGTTGGAGGAAAGTATAGAGGGGATGTCAGAGCCGGGTTCTTTACACAGGGAGTCGTGAGAGCATGTAATGCGTTGCCAGCAGCAGTTGTGGAGGCAGGGGCATTGGGGACATTTAAGATACTCCTGGACATGCATATGGTCACAGAAATTTAAGGGTGCATACATGAGGATCAGTGGTCAGCACAACATCGTGGGCTGAAGGGTGTGTTCTGTGCTGTACTGTTCTATGTTCTAAATCTTCCCCCCCTCACCCTAAAACTATGTCCTCGAGAGTTTTGAATTCACATACCTTAGGGAAAAGATCTCAGCTATTCACCTTTTCTATGGCCCTCTACAAGGTCAACCATGCGCCACACTATGTCTTGTATTAGCTTTCCAAGCAACCGTACCGTCTCCCTACAATCCATCTTTGCAAGTGTTTCCCCATTCAGAAAATGATACAATTTTCCTTTTAAAGCCACTGTGCCTGCCTCCCATCAGGCTCTCAGTCACCCACTAGGCCTAGGCAATGGTTTCCATGACACTCACTTCTCTCTCTCTCTCTCCTCCCCCACCCACAATCACGCGCACGTAAAGACCTGTGACGACATGCGTCGCCTTGCGGATTCTCGTGCCGCGAGTCACGTCCTCGGATGTCGAGTGTACACCGGGTGGCGCGCGCGCGCGCGCAGGGTGACGGGCGGCCGTGGGGTGGCGCGCACGCACGGACTGGCGGACGGGAGGGGGCGGTCAGTTTGTCAGCTTCATTGATGTTGTTCGGCGGCGCCACCGCGGTCCTCGCTTTCCGCCGCCTGCTCACCGCCTCGAGCTGCTGGAGAGGCCGCGTCCCTCTCATCCTTCGAGCCCGTGTCCCGACACCCGCCATCGGCAACCGAGACGGCGCATCTAGCAGGCTCCTCGGCACCCGCCCTCACTGTCCAGACAAAATGCCGGCCAAGAGACCCTTCGAGCGGCTCCCCACCGACGTGACCCCGGAGAACTACTCGCTGTGCCTGAAGCCCGACCTCATCGACTTCACTTTCGAAGGGAAGCTGGAGGCCTCTGTGGAGGTGAGAAGCAGCCTACACAAAGGATATTTTTAATTAAAAAAAACACTCCGTAATTGAGCCCTGGGCTCGTGGGTCGGGATCTACTTTTTAAAGGCCGCAAATTTACCTCAAAATAATAACCCCTGGGGCGCAGGTTTGCAGCCAATCCGGGTGCAGGCCTTCACCTGGACTTGTGATGGGGAGTGGTGCTTCTAATTCCTGATGGTGACCACTGTAACTCTGCAAAATGAAAGGAGAAGGAGGATTTGATATAGTTTTAAACCCTGATTCCTCAGTGTATAGTCATTTTACGAAGGGGGAGGCCTGAGGTTTTTTTTTCAGTAATAAATGCAAGACCTCTTTAAGCTGAAATACTGAATACGATTTGTGCAGAAAGTCCACCGCCCCGTCCCGCCCCGCCCCCCCCCCTTAAAATGCAAGGCCAGAAATTTGGAGAAAGTGTTGCATAAAATATAAGCGCGGGGGGGGGTGGGGGAAGAAGCGCACATTTTGAGAAATGTCGACTCTGTCGCTTAATATCTTTCTATGACCAGGGCGCAGGCGCCCTGTTCAGTCTGTTGCCATTGACAGCAGTAATCTTGAGTTTAATATCTTTTTAAAAAAAACTTACCATCCTAAACGCAACTGTTAAAAAAAGTTATTTTTAAAAAAGTCATCTGTGTCAGGGTACAAATTGCTTGTAGCGTTAATGATTTTATATATGAGACCATAAATCATTATCTTTTGGAATAAATGTTTTTTTCTAAAAGAAACAACTAACGTATTTCCGTGTTCACAGTATTGGATTACTGCCGATTTTTATAAACAAAAAACGATTAATGTACACTGAATAATTAGTGAATCTTAACTCGCGTTGCTCTGTCTCTTTTATTTTTGTTTCTGTTGCATTGTGTAACTTTTACTACTGATCCGGCCATTTTATCTAAATCTGCGTTCTGATCTAACGTGCTCAAAAAATTGGCAGTGTTGATCATCTCTGCGTCAAAAAGTGTGGAGCTGGAAAAGCACAGCAAGTCAGGCAGCATCCGAGCAGCAAAATGCCTGAAACGTCGACTCTCCTGTGCCTTGGATGCTGCCTGACTTGCTATGTTTTTCCAGCTTCACACTTTTTGACTTTGATTCCCCAGCATCTGCAGCCCTCACTTTCTACTTGATAGTCTCTGCACCTTGTTTGCTTAAATGATTTTGGCAATGGTTAGGTATTATCATATCTTGGTCTTCTAATTCCCTCTGTATCTTGGGATTTATGGTTTATATTTTATTTGAATTTTTTTTATTATTTGACCATTTTTATATTATCATTTATAAGTCCGGGATTTTAAGATATGCTTGGCAGTCCAGATTTTTAAAGTTATTTTTACATCATCATCCATGCTTGTAGAAAGGGCACCATGGCTTCCTTTTCGATTTTTGAGAGCCCCATTTAGAGCTTTTGATTTATTGCACTTTTTATTTTTGGTGGTGAAACTGTCTTAATTACCGTATATTTGATTTCAATCTGGGTTTCATGGCAATTACATTTTACAGAAGCCCATTTGTACACAGCATTCAGTTTCCTTCATTTGCGCTCTTCACAAAGTGTCTTGTAGAACATTGAATTTTTCAGGCACAGAAATGATTTTTAAATTGTATGGCCAGAACAATGCATTCAGCTGCCTTGGCCTGATCTCTGGAACCACCCCTCTAAATACTTTCCCATCAGGATCTGTTTTAAAAAGCCTTCTCAGCAATTAATTTTCCAACTTTTCATTCAGTTATCTGGTCTAATTTTCTCCTTAGATATTCATTTCTCCATCTCCTTTTCCTCCTCTGTGAATCATCTGTGGTCTAGTACGTCAGATTAGATTAGATTACTTACAGTGTAGAAACAGGTTCTTCGGCCCAAGTCCACACCGACCCTCCGAAGATCAACCCACCCAAACCCATTCCCCTACATTTACCCTTTCACCTAACATTACGGGCAATTTAGCATGGCCAATTCACCTAATCTGCACATTTTTGGACTGTGGGAGGAAATCGGAGCACCCGGAAGAAACCCACGTAGACACAGGGAGAATGTGCAAACTCCACACAGACAGTTGTGGTCTGTGAACAGACAGTTGAACCCGGGTCTCTGGCGCTGTGAGGCAGCAGTGCTAACCACTGAGTCACCGTGCTGCCCAAAAACTGGATCAGTTTTTGTCCAATGTGTACAGAAGGGTTTCCTGACACAGTATGTTGAAGGACTGACAAGAGGGAAGGCCACACTGGATCTGGTGCTTGGTAATGACCCAGGCCAGGTGTTTGATTTAGTTGTAGGTGAGCACTTTGGAGAGAGTGACCATAATTCAGTTACGTTTAGTTTAGCAATGGAAAGGGATAGGTACATGCCACAGGACAAGAGTTATCGATGGGGCAAGGGCAATTATAATGCGATTAGGCAAGAATTAGGATGCATAGAATGGGGTAGCAAGATGCAGGGGATGGAAATGTGGAGCGAGTTTAAGGAACAGATATTACGTGTCCTTGATGGGTATGTCCCTGTCAGACAGGGAGGAGGTGATAAGGAAAGGGAATGTGGTTTACTACAGAAATTGCATCTCTTGTTAAGCGGAAGAAAGAGGCTTATGTGTTGATGAGACAAGATGTTTCAGATGAGGTGATGAAGAGTTACAGATCAACTAGGAAGGATTTAAAGAGAGTTAAGAAGTGCATGAGCAGTCTTTAGAAAATAGAATAAAGGAGAACCCTAAAACTTTCTATAGGTATGTAAGGATTAAAAGGATGACTAGAGTAGGAACAGGGCCAGTCAAAGACGAGTGGGAAGTTGAGTGTGGACCCTGTGGAGATCAGAGAGGTGCTAAATGAACATTTCTCATTGATTTTCACTCAGGAAAGGAGAATATTGTAGAGGAGAAGAATGAGGTGCGAGATATTAGACTAGAAAGGATCAAAGTTAGTTACAAAGAGGTATTATCAATTCTAGAAGGAGTTAAAGTAGACAAGTCCACTGGGCTGGATGGGATTTATCCAAAGATTCTCTGGGAAGCTAGGGTGGAGATAGCAGAGCCTTTGGCTTTGATTTGAGTCGTCATTGTCTACAGGTTTAGTACCAGAGGACTGGAGGATTGCAAATGTTGTGCCCTTCAAGAAGGGCAGTAGAGATGACCCAGGTAATTATAGACCAGTGAGTCTTACTTCTGTTGTAGGAAAGGTTTTGGAAAGGATTATAAGAGATGAGATTTATAATCATCTAGCAAGCAACAATTTGATTTCAGATAGTCAACATGTTTTCATCAAGGGCAGGTCGTATGTCACAAACCTAATTGAGTTTTTTGAGAAGGTGATGAAGCACATAGAGTCATAGAGATGTACAGCATGGAAACAGAACCTTCGGTCCAACTCGTCCATGCCGACCAGATATCCCAACCTAATCTAGTCCCACCTGCCAGCACCCAGCCCATATCCCTCCAAACCCTTCCTATTCATATACCCATCCAAATGCCTCTTAAATGTTGCAATTGCCTCCACCACATCCTCTGGCAGCTCATTCCATACACGTACTACCCTCTGTGTGAAAAAGTTGCCTCTTAGGTCTCTTTTGTATCTTTCCCCTCTCACCCTAAACCTATGTCCTCTAGTTCTGGACTCCCCGACCCCAGGGAAAAGACTTTGTCTATTTATCCTATCCATGCCCCTCATAATTTTGTAAACCTCTATAAGGTCACCCCTCAGCCTCCGACATTCCAGGGAAAACAGCCCCAGCCTGTTCAGCCTCTCCCTGTAGTTCAGATCCTCCAAGCCTGGCAACATCCTTGTAAATCTTTTCTGAACCCTTTCAAGTTTCACAACATCTTTCCGATAGGAAGGAGACCAGAATTGCATGCAATATTCCAATAGTGGCCTAACCAATGTCCTGTACAGCCGCAACATGACCTCCCAACTCCTGTGCTCAATACTCTGACCAATAAAGCCTTCCCACGCACAAAGCCTCGTTGACTATCCTGAATCAGTCCTTGCCTTTCCAAATACATGTACATCCTGTCCCTCAGGATTCCCTCCAACAACTTGCCCACCACCGAGGTCAGGCTCATTAGTCTATAGTTCCCTGGCTTGTCTTTACCGTCCTTCTTAAACAGTGGCACCACGTTTGCCAACCTCCTGTCTTCCGGCACCTCACCTGTGACTATCCATGATACAAATATCTCAGCAAGAGGCCCAACAATCACTTCTCTAGCTTTCCACAGTGTTCTTGGGTACACCTGATCAGGTCCTGGTGATTTATCCACCTTTAACCATTTCAAGACATCCAGCACTTCCTCCTCTGTAATCGGGACATTTTGCAAGATGTCACCATCTATTTCCCTACAGTCTATATCTTCTATATCCTTTTCCACAGAAAATACTGATGCAAAATATTCATTTAGTATCTCCCCCATTTTCTGTGTCTCCACACAAAGGCCGTCTTGCTGATCTTTGAGGGGCCGTATTCTCTCCCTAGTTACCCTTTTGTCCTTTAATATTGTAGATGAGGGTAGAGCAGTTGACGTGGTACGCATGGAATTTAATAAAGCCTTTGATAAAGTTCCACATGTTAGGCTGTTGGAGAAAATGCAGAGGCATGAGATTATGGGTGATTTAGCAGTTTGGATTAAAAATTGGCTTTCTGAAAGAAGGCAGCAAGTGGTGGTTGATGGAAAATATTCAGCCTGGAGTCTGGTTACTAGTGGTGTGCCACAAGGATTTGTTTTGGGACCACTGCTGTTTGTCATTTTTATAAATGGCTTAGGCACAAGCATAGGTGGCACCAATTTGCAGATTGGTGCAGATTTGCACCAATTAATAAATTTGCAGATGAGACAAGTTTGGTGGAGTAGTGGGAGTGGACAGTTTGGAAGAACATTACAGGTTGCAAGGGGACTTGGATAAACTGCAGAATTGGCCTGAGAGGTGGCAAATGGAGTTCAATGCAGCTAAATGTGAGGTGATGCACTTTGGGAAGAATAACAGGAAGGCAGAATATTGGGTCAATGGAAAGATTCTTGGTAGTGTGGATGTACAGAGGGATCTTAGAGTCCATGTGCATAGATCCCTGAAAGTTGCCACCCAGGTGAATAATGCTGTTAAGAAGGCATGTGGTGTGTTAGGTTTCATTGGTAGAGGGATTGAGTTCCAGAGCTGCAATATCATGCTGCAACTGTCAAAACGCTAGTGCGGCCGCACTTGGAATATTGTGTACAGATTTGGTCACCATATTTCAGGAATGACGTGGAAGCATTGGAAAAGGTGCAGAGGAGAATTACCAGGATGTTGCCTGGTCTGGAGGGAAGGTCTTATGTGGAAAAGCTGAGAGATTTGGGTCTGTTCTCATTGGAAAGAAGAAGGCTAAGAGAGGATTTGATAGAGACATACAAGATGATCAGAGGATTAGATTGTGTAGACAGTGAAAGTCTTTTTCCTAGGATGATGACATCAGCGTGTACGAGGGGGCATAACTACAAATTGAGGGGTGATAGATTTAAGACAGATGTCAGAGGCAGGTTCTTTACGCAGAGAGTGGTAAGAGTGTGGAATTCCCTGCCTGCCAGTGTAGTTAACTCAGCCACATTAGGGAGATTTAAACAATCCTTGGATAAACACATGGATGACGATGGGATAATGCAGGGGGATGAACTGAGAATAGTTCACAGGTTGATGCAACATTCAGGGCCGAAGGGCCTGTTCTGTGTTGTATTGTTCTATGTTCTACATTAAAAAAGGAAACCGTATCGAAAGAGGTGGATTTGGGCAATTGCCGTCATGATCTTGATTTGCCAAACCTAATTTTTAAATTATTCTTATATTTTGGAAATAATCCAAAATCTTGTTTCTTGCTTTGCTTTAGAGTATTGCTTAGTTCTGTGTCTCATGAAAACTACCTTTTCAATCCTATCGCACTTGCTTGATTTACAATACTGTCTAGCAGTGAGAACCGACTTCACCTGCTTTATAAATGATTATAAAGTTGAAGTGTTCAATAGGAGGAATTGTAGAGTGTGGAATTCTCAAAATGGTCTCCCAATCACTGGTAGCTGCTGAAAATTCTCTTAAATTCACAGTATAAATCCTTAAGGCACACAGCAAAGGTCAATAATGCAACAACCAATGATTAGCAATAGTATTATGCATCAGGTATTGAGGTATTACAACTATTTGAAGTAGAAGTGGGGTGGGTGGTGTAGTGTGAGACAGTGGTTTGATTCCAACATTGGATAGCTGACTGCATAGAGTTTGCATGTTCTCCTCATGTCTGTGTGGGTGCCCCATGGTGTCCAGGGATGTGCGGGTCAGGTGGATTAGCCATTGGAAATAAAGTTAGAGGAATAGGGTAAGGGGCGGTGGTGAGTTTGGGTGGGATACTCTTGGGAGGGTTGGTGCAGTCTCAGTGGATTGAATGGCCTCTTTCTGCACTAAAGGGATTCTGCGTTTTTATATTTAATGTGTATGTGCAGCTATTAATATGTAATATAGAAAAGGGTTAGGAGTCCTTGATTGTACATCCCATCCTTCACACTAATGCAGGTGTTAAGAAAAGTTACTCCATGAGGAAATGCAATTCTAATTTTTAAAAGTAATTATTATTTTGTTCCAAATGTGTGCACCTGTCTAGAGCAGGTAGTAAATGGACTGAGGAGAAAGTGAGGACTGCAGATGCTGGAGATCAGAGCTGAAAATGTGTTGCTGGAAAAGCGCAGCAGGTCAGGCAGCATCCAAGGAACAGGAGAATCGACGTTTTGAGCATAAGCCCCTCTTCAGGAAGGAATCCTTCCTGAAGAAGGGCTTATGCCCGAAACGTCGATTCTCTTGTTCCTTGGATGCTGCCTGACCTGCTGCGCTTTTCCAGCAACACATTTTCAGTAAATGGACTGAGATTGGTCTAAGTTTATTCATGTCTTTGGTTATGTAAAACCTGGGGACATTTTTGCACTTGACTATTAAGAATTAGTAAACCATCAAAAGCTCAAGTATCAGCATTAAAATCATTTTATTTACTATATAATTTCTTTATTAACATTTTGTGAGAAATGTTTCCATTCAGTGCATTGAGCTAAAATCTGGTCTCTTGTCTCCAGTTTTTAATTGCTGCACGATCAGTATCTGCTGTTGCCTAGGCCCCAACCTCTCGAATGCTGGCCCTACATTTCTGTTTGTTTGTTTTTTCCTTTCAGATGCTTACAAACTATCTCTTGGAATAAACTTTTGGTTTTCTGACATAATATCTCGTGATGTGGCTTAGTGTCATTTTTTACTTTGTAGTAATCTTGAGGCATCTTGGGATATTTCATTATATTAAAGATGTTCTATGAATAGGATTAGTTGTGTATGTTTGGCCATGTAAATATAATCTAAACTATTCTGGAAAAATTACTAGATAGATGACCAAATACTATGATTGTTGCAGAAATTGTTTCCGTTTGAACCTATGAAAAAAACATTTCCTCTGTGATTATTTGATTTTTCTTGGTACCTCTGGGTACCAAACTGTACATATATTTAAAGCAGTGACACGGGCAATTTTAATGTTTAGTTTTCCATAGAACTTTGTAAGATAACTGGTGGAGTTGTTATCCTGTCCAGTGAGTAATATGGTTGAGTCCACTGCTGTCTCAATTAGGGCATGCACTGCGAGAGAAAAATATCAATGCGCTCTGACCATTCTTTCTGTATGGAGGCTATATGATAGATGGAATCAGGGCATTATTATGATGCATTCTAAAGTTGAAGGATATACAAATATTATGTCTAGTCTCCTATATGAACTTTGAGTTGTCATTGAATTTCAGTACTATTTCTAGTCTTGTTTCCCTGAGTGGGCTTTTTTCAAGTTCTCACTCGTTTGTTTGTTAAAATATGACAGTAACAAGAATTTAACAGCAAATCAAAATCCTTTTTGTAAACACTGTTCTTGCAAATGCAACTTATTTTGATGTCATATTTATTTGTAGATTCCTATTTGCACTATTTTCATTGGATTGATCTCCTAAATTCAGAGCAAATTAAGAGATTTGATCAAAGTTAACATCATGAGTGGTTTTGTTAAGTAAATTATGAGAAGTTGCTTCCAGTGGCAGAATTGGTGATTCTCAGGGCACATAGATTCAACTGGGTCAAAACTTTGGACCACCACCACCTTCCTTCCCCCCCCCCCCCCCCCCCCAATGTTTTTGGTCGCATTATCCTTCCTCACGCTCAGTCCATAAAAATGACCCTGAGCTTCCAGTTGTCTGCCACTTTAACATACCACCCTTTTTCCTGGCCAACATCTCTGTCTCAGGCTTGCTGCAGTGCTCCAGTGAAGCTCAGTGCGAGTTAGAAGAAAAGCACCTCATTTTCTGCTTAGAGACCCTGCAGCCTTCTGGACTCAATAACAATTTCAATAACTTTAGGGCTTGAGCTGTCCCATGTCCTTATCTGTACCCCAACACACCAGGCCTTGTTACCACACAGTGCTAATACACACAATCTGTGGTTAGCCAGTAACAATTCCTATTAATAGCTATTCACCACTCCTCAGCCAGATTGTTATCCACTCCTTTGATCAACTGTTCTTCTCTCTGTTTGGGCTTTGTCCCCCACCAATCATTTACTCCTTAATCCATGACACCCCATCCTATCTTTTGCATGTAAACTGACATTTTCCTAGCTACCATTAGTTTTGAGGAAGAATCACTTGACCCAAAACATTAACTCCGATTTCTCTGCACAGATACTGCCAGACCTGCTGAGTTTTTCCAGCAATTTGGTATGGTATTTTGATAGCAGTCAAGTTTACGTTTTGAGAATTGCACCGTTAAGATATTAGACGATCGCAATAATCCCAAGTGTGGAGACTTGGTCGAACTCAATAGTCAGAAAGTGACTTAGTGGAGGCAATTTAATCAGAACAAGTAACAGTGGTTACCTGCTTTGCAATTAACTTTCAAAGGAGATGTTCCTGTGTTGCCTACATCAGAGGATGGCCACCTACATTGTCTCATGTGGAAAGTATTAGGAACCCAATAACACTGGGGAGAGGTGATGAAGGCTTAGGTGCTCTAACTCTTGGTATGAATTCAATAAAGTGGATGAACTAATCGCGCAGAAAGATGTAAACAGATATGACATCGGGATTACAGAGACATGGCTGCAGGATGACCAGGGATGGGAACTTAATGTCCCAGGGTATTCAGTATTTAGGAAGGACAGGCAAAAAGGAAAAGGTAGTAGAGTGCTGGATAAAGAGGAAGTTAACACAGTAGTGAGAAAGGATATTAGCTTTGACAATTGGGGTTTGTATGGGTAGAGTTAAGAAATAGCAAGGGGAACAAAGTATGAGTGGGTGACATATATAGACCCCCAAACTGCAGTGGTGATGTTGGAAATGGCACTAAACAGGAAATTAGAGATGCATGTGATAAGGGAATGTCCATGATCATGGGTGATTTTAATCTGCATATAGATTGGGCATATCTAATTAACCACATTGTCATAGAGGAGGAATTCTGGAGTGTCAACAGGTTGGTTTTCTTGACTAATATATGGAGGAGCCAACGAGTGAGCAGACCATCTTGGGTTGGGTACTGTGTAATGAAAAGGGAATCATTTGCAATCTAGCTATGTGAGAGCCCTTGGGGATGAGCAATCATAGCATAATAGACTTTTTTAAAATCAAGATGAAGAAGAAGGTAGTTGGTTTGGAGACTGGGGTACTGAATCTTAATAAAGGAAACAATGAATATATGAGGCATGAATTGGCCTTGATAGATTGGGGTGAGTTAATTAAAGGGATGACAGTGGATAGGCAATAGCAAACGTTCCAGGAATGCCTGGTGGAACTGCAAAACAGTTTATTCCTGTCTGATACGAAAAGCAAAGTGGATAAGAGGGCCAATCCATGGTTTACAAAGGAAATAGTATCCAATTCAAGAAAGAAGCAGACAGGTTGGCCAAGAAAAATAATAGGTTAGAATTCAGCAAAAGAAGACCAAGGGATTAATTAAAAATGGGAAAGTACAGTACAAAAGTAAGCTTGCAGGAAACATAAAGATTGACACTAAACATTTCTATAGGTACGTGAAGAGAAAGAAATTGGTGAAGACAAATGTAGATCCCCTACAAACAAATAGGGGAATGTATAATATGGGACAAGGAAATGGCTGAGCAACTGAATACATACTTTTGTTGTATCTTCACAAAAGAGGACACAAATCAGATATCAGAAATGTGGGAGAATGCAAGATTTAGTGAAAGGGAAGAACTGTGGGAAATCAATTAGAGAAATGGTGCTGAGAAAATTGATGGGATTGAAGGTGGATAAATCCCCAGGACCTGATAATCTATAGCCCGGAGTACTTAAGGAAGTTGCTCTGGAAATAGTGGATGCAGTGGTGGTCATCTTCTAGGATTCTATTGACTCTAGAACAGCCCCTGTAGATTGGAGGGTACCTAATGTCACTCCAATATTCAAAAAGGGAAGTGGAGAGAAAACAGGGAATTATAGACCAGTAAGCCTAAAATCAGTAGTGGGGAAAATTCTTGAATTCATTACCAAGGACTTTACAATGGAGCATTTAGAAAGCAGTAGCAGGATGAGACTGAGTCAGCATTGATTTATGAATGGGAAATCATTCTTGACAGATCTATTGTAATTCTATGAAAATGTAACTAGCAGAGTTGACAGGGGAAACCAGTCAATCCAGTATATTTGCACTTTTTCTGAACGTGTTTGACAAAGTCCCGCATAAGAAATTATTGTGTACAATTAAAATGCATGGGATTGGGAGAAGTGTATTGAGATGCATAGAAAACTGATTGTCAGAGAGGAAATGGAGCAGGCAGTAACTAGTAGGATGCCACAGGGATTGGTGTTGGGACCCCAGCTATTCAGAATAGAGATTAATGATTTGGATGAGGGAACAAAATGTAACATCTCAAAGTTTGCACTTGATACTAAATTGAGTGGGAGGGTGAACTGTGACGAGGATGTAGAGATCCTTCAGCATGATCTAGACAGGCTGGTTGAGTGGGCAAATCGATGGCAGATGTAGTATAATTTGGATAAGTGTGTGGTAATTGACTTTGGAAGCAAAAACAAGAAGGTAGATTACTATCTGAACGGCTGTAAATTGGGAGAGAGGAGTGTGCAGCAGGACCTAGGTGTCCTGTGCATCAGTCACTGAAGGTAAGCATGCAGATGCAACAGATGGTAAAGAAGGCAAGTGGCAAAATGGCCTTCATTGTGAGAGGTTTCTAGTACAGGAGTAGGAACGTGTTGCAGTTATGCAGGGCATTCGTGAGGCCACACCTAGAATACTGTGTGCAATTTGGTCTCCTTTTCTGAGGAAGGATGCTTTTGCTCTCAAGGGAGTGCAGTGAATGTTAACCAGGTTAATTCTGGGGATGGTGGGACTGATGTACAGGGAGAGATTGACTAAGAGGAGTCCAGATGAATGAGGGGAGATTTCATAGAGACTTATAAAATTCTAACAGGCGAGACAAGGTAATGCAGAGAGGATGTTCCTGATGATAGGTGTGTGCAGAAACTGGGGTCACAGTCTGAGTAGAATGGAAATGAGACATTTCTTCACGCAAAGAATGGTGAGCGTGTGGAATTCATTACCATAGGAAGTAGTTAATGCCAACACAATGACTTTATTTAAGAGGCGGCTAGATAGAGCACTTGAGGCATGTAGGATCAAAGATTATGAGGAGAAAGCAGGGTTAGGCTATTGAGTTGGACGATCAGCCATGATTGTGATGAATGATGGTGCAGGCTCGAATGGCCTTCTCTAGCTCCTATCTTAATTGTTTGTTTCTACGAGGGAAGTGTGAAAGCGTCTATTTGCATAATTTCTTTGAAAAGTGAACTAAAGAAAGAAGTGGGAGGGTGTTATGATGTGTTTTTAAGGGGCTCGTGGTTGGAAGTTGCAGAAAAGGCTGAAGATATGGTAAATATGGACCTTGACAAGGTAGTTGGTCTGGACTAAACTTTAAAGTTGTAAGGAGATTGAGTGACAGAAATTGAAAGAATGGTTGGATCTGACAGAAATTGAAAGAATGGTTGGATCTGGCCAAGGGCCTTTTTGACCATTTTATAGGAAATCTAGTTTGACTTATTGGAGTAAATGTGACAGATATACAGTAAAACTAGATGTACAGAAGTTGTAGAGTGTTCAGAGGATGCAGAATGGAAAGAGTCTTGGGGAGATGCTTCTTGAAGTACTTAAGAATTAGTGATTTATATATCTGAATAAATATATACAATTAGAACTAAAATAATTTTAAGACCTATCCCCATCAAAACACGCAAGAGCAAAAGTTTAAAATAAGTCAAGCAGAATCTGTGGAAAGAATAACCGTTCATTTTATTGAGTCTGATATATCTTTGGAACTGATGAGAGGTGGAAAATTGATGGATTTTATGATGTTGAAAGGCGTGCTCCTGCCCACCTTTTTTCAACTGTGTACAATCAATCACTTTTTTCTTTGGGAATGAAGATTTGTGGAAGGGTTGTATTGGGCTCAAGATATTATCTTTCGCTTTCAAATGCTGCCTGACCTGTTTTTTCTCCAGCACTTCCCACTTTTATGTCACATCTCCAGCACCTGCAGTATTTTGCTTTTGTTTGAGTTCAAGTGGGATTGGGCTGGGGAGAAAGATGGATGTAAATCAATAAGTCTCAGTTATCCTTATGAAAAGGAACACTATAAATTTTACAATTTAAAAATGTACAGAGATTTGAGAGCTATTTGTTGTGCAGTATTCTGGATTTTATCGAGGTAACACTGTTCTTGCTGTTTGTGAATGCGTTTTTCATTGATTGATTTATACATTTGTATTTGTCGAGGGAAGATGTTGCATCAATGTATGTTTCACTTAATGTCATTGTGACCCTTTTTCAAACCTATTTAACCATGTATATTATCAAATTGTTGTAATTAATCCCAACTATAATTGTCTTTGAACTGCCTGCTTAGCGAAAGATTATGTATGCTGGAGAGGTGTTAGTAAATAAGTTCCTATTTTATGTTTTTGACTCTTGAACTGGAACTAAGCTTATAAGTCATAATTAAAGCGAGCATTTTCTATTTTGACTAATATTTACTTGGTTCAATAAATAATAATTGAAAGTAATAACTCACTGAGAAGTAAAGCATCCCATAAATTGGTAGGTATCAATAAGTTGGAACTAAAACACCTTGAGGGACTGGGGGTCAGATACAGGCTTTAAATTAGCCTGGACTGATAAGATAAACTCTCCCAGTTGAAATCCATGAAGACACTGAAATGTCTCTAAGAATTATTTATTCTTTGTGCTATAGACTGTCAATCACTATGTTACCTATCTATGGTTCTGGATAAATAGTCAGGATCTGGATAAATAGTATATGAATATGTTCATCCTAATCCAAGTGTGTAGGATTTTTAGGGGTTGGTGTGAATTAAACAGACTTCAACCCTGAAGGTCAAATAACTTTATAATTTAGAGAATAAAGATACTGGGGACTGCCATTTTTAACTTTAGGATAGAACTAAAGGCAAAAAGTAGAATGGTTAATCAAAGGAAAATAATCATACTGTGATTCTTCCTTAGGATGAATCGGCGCAGAACGGCTTACTTCAGCATAATTTCCTACTTATACCTCTTTCCATTTACTTTTCAATAAGAAAATAATAGTCAAGGAAAAATGCCTTTGGCCTTTGAATGTGTGACCCTTTCTAAGTTTATTATTCACTCATCTTTTCGCACAGTGACTCTAATATCTGAACAATAGATGATTTATAAGGAAGTGAAATTTTTGCTACATGTTGTGTACATTCCAACAAGAGTGAAAGGGAGGCAGCTAAACTCAAGTTATTGGATGAGTATACAACAAGAGTCTGTATGATGCATGTTGGATGAATTCTTTCAGTGCCAGTCCAAATTCAAAATATTGAGTGGAAGTGAAAGAGAAACCGTGACTGGTAAAGTGAGAATATGAAAATAGAATGGCAGGTATAACAAAAGGAACACAATTTTTATGTACAATATAGTATTCAGGGAAGTAGGTGGTGGGGTGGGCTAATTAAGAGAAAAGAACATGTGAAATTCCAGGGGGCACAAGACAAAGCTAGAATACTTAATGAACACTTTGCATTGGTGTTTATTAAGGAAAAAGGTGCTGACAAAATATCAGAAGCAACAAAAATTGATCTGAAGGTTGGACTGAAAAGGCTGACTATGATAAGAGTGGAATTTGCATCCCATATTGCTTAAAGGAAGTGGGAATGCAGTTTGTAGAATGTCTTGACGTAGTCTTCAAATCTTTGCTGTACTGGGTAAGTTCCTGAGGATAGAGAAATGTGACACCCTTGCTCGAGGAAATACATTGGGTTGTCCTAGCAACTAAAGGCTGGCCAGTTTTAAAATCACGGAGTAAAGTTTTAGAAACAATTGTGGAAGAAAAATCAATAGGCACTTCTAGAAGCTTCAGTTAAATAATGAGCTCCAGCACGAAATCCTAAATGGCAGGTCATGCTTGACTAACCTGATTGAATATCTTGAAATAAGAGAAGATGAAAGGGAAAGCAATGGATGTTGACTTTGTGGATTTTAAGAAAATTCTGAACAAAGTACTATGTAAAAGACTGGTTAGTCAGCATGGCCCTCCTTCTGTGCCTTGTGACTGTGAAGTTTTTGCACTCCACTAATTGACCTTTTGAGGTACTGTAATTCAAATGGTTTAATCTTACATATGCCTACACAATCTGTCTCATAGCTTAATCCTTACTATCACGTGTTTCAGCAATGCTTTTAATGACTACAACAGAAACATGGGCATTTGTCTGTAAATACTTTCTTATTGCACTTGGTATAGCAAATATATCTCTCAGAATGCTTTTGGAGTCAGGTCCCCAATTTATTTCCAGAACAACTGATATTTCTATTCCTAAAAGTCAAGTTTTGGTAACATGTAAATATGCAATAGTTGTAAATTTTGCAGTAACCTGTAACAGTTTATCTTCTGATTCGTCTTTTATGCTTTTTGACATCTTGAATTCAAGTTTTTAATTGAAGGCCTTAAAGTTGCTTTTTTTTTGCTGAGACCTTGTTCCTCACCTAACTTGGCAGTGTCTGCACTCTGAATATGTGTAAGGTGCACTCATCTTTTGGATCTTTCAAAGCCAATTACTGCTGAAATTCCAGCAGTTAGTTTTTTTTTGAATGAAAGCTTTATGAATAGAATTTTGAAAGCAAGCAGATAATTGTTTTTTCAATGGTTAAAAAATGTAAATATATTAATTACTATCAGGTGTAAAACAGTTCCATGTGCAAGGATCAAATGTTTTCTGCTAACCTCATGCTGGATCCAGGAATTTCTTGCAATTTCCAGCAAAGAAAAAAGATGTAAAGGAATATAGGGATAGTGTGGGGAAATAATATTGAGGTGGAATTTCAGTTATGACCCAGTTGAATAGCATAACAGGTGTGATGAACTAAATGGCTTATACCCCCCCCTATTTCCTATGTTTCCCTCAACATTGACAGGCATTAAAGATGTACCAGTGAATTAAACTAATTCCATCCACAAATTCCTGCAAGCATGTGGTCAACCCCAACAGTTCTGACAATCCTATCTCAATGGAGGTCCAAACAAAGGACACACAACTGTGTTTTTTAAACCCAGGAGCCCTTTTTTTTTGCTAAACCCTACCCTATTGTCTAATGCTAATGAAAGCTCACTGTTGTACTCCAGTGCTGCTAAATCTCACTCTGCTAACAGTATTGCTGACTAGCAATTTGAGAAGATTTGTAGCTGACTTTTTGACATTTTCCTTCCAACTGATCGTCTTGTATTTCATCTTAGAGCTCATCTTTAGCTGTAAAAAGAAAAGGGATGAAGATTAATTATTTAAAGCAATATCCATGTCACACATTATGAATCTTCCATCTGCTTTCACTTCCCAACTTCTATTGTAAATTGTTATGCTCACATTTATAGTGAAACTAAAATCCCACTTAATAAGTTTTCATAAACATGTAGGTAGAGCTTAAACTTCTACCACCTTTGAACCCTTTGCTTTACTTTGGGATCTTCTCCGATGCTCGGCTTTCCATTTTATCAATGTGTGCTTACACTTTCTGAAATGTGATGAATATATCCTAACATTTAAATGTTTTTACTAGTTCTTCATTTTCTTGACAGTGAATTTGTTTCCATGCTTTTTAAATTACTCTTTTATGACTGTCTTCTGTTTTTTTTACGATATTTTCATTTGTGTACATCGCATTTCTTTTGTTGATTGTTCATCCAGTTAGATGTTCTCTAAGTTGCTGACTTCACTTTCTGCTTCTAAGCTCTCAGTTTTAAGATTTGCATTATTGAACATGCTTGCAGTTGGTTTCTTCATTCCAATCATTTGATATATGTATGAATGATTTATTTACATGACAATTTTACTGTCAAAATCAAATGCTTTCTGCTTTGCACCAAAAATAAAGTCATATTATAAATCCAGCCTAACCCTGCATAGACATTAAACAGTCTTAAACACCCCCTATTCTTGAATTAGGGTTGAATGAAATAATTAACTATTGTGACTTATTTGAATTTTTTTCAAAGAAGTGTTCAAATAAACCTTGCATGAAAAATTCCATATACTGAACTTTCTATTATTCCTTGAGCTCTAGGCCTGACACTTTGGCTCCTTATTGATTCACTGGCTAGTGGAAAAGCTGCAGTTTGGTTTAATGATATGGGCCCCAGCTATGCCTGTCTCTTTGTTGACTACGTAGAACAGTTGATCTTCCGTAATTACACTGGCACCACTCCCCACCTCTTCCTCTGCTACATTGATGACTGCATTGGCGCCACCTCGTGCTCCCGCGAGGAGGTTGAGCAATTCATCAACTTTACCAACACATTCCACCCTGACCTTAAATTTACCTGGACCATCTCTGACACCTCCCTCCCCTTCCTGGACCTCTCCATCTCCACTAATGACGACCGACTTGACACTGACATTTTTTACAAACCCACCGACTCCCACAGCTACCTGGATTACACCTCTTCCCACCCTACCTCTTGCAAAAATGCCATCCGGTATTCCCAATTCCTCCGCCTCCGCCGGATCTGCTCCCAGGAGGACCAGTTCCACCACAGAACACACCAGATGGCCTCCTTCTTTAGAGAGCGCAAATTCCCTTCCCACGTGGTTAAAGATGCCCTCCAACGCATCTCGTCCACATCCCGCACCTCTGCCCTCAGACACCACCCCTCCAACCGTAACAAGGACAGAAAGCCCCTGGTACTCACCTTCCACCATACCAACCTTCGCATAAACCAAATCATCCGCCGACATTTCCGCCACCTCCAAACAGACCCCACCACCAGGGATATATTTCCCTCCCCACCCCTTTCCGCCTTCCGCAAAGACTGTTCCCTCCATAACTACCTGGTCAGGTCCACGCCCCCCCTACAACCCACCCTCCCATCCTGGCACTTTCCCCTGCCACCGCAGGAACTGTAAAACCTGCGCCCACATCTTCTCCCTCACCTCTATCCAAGGTCCTAAAGGAGCCTTCCACATCCATCAAAGTTTTACTTGCACATCCACTAATATCATTTCTTGTATCCATTGCTCCCGATGCAGTCTCCTCTACATTGGGGAAACTGGATGTCTCCTAGCAGAGCTCTTTAGGGAACATCTCTGGGACACCCGCACCAATCAACCACACCGCCCCGTGGCCCAACATTTCAACTCCCCCTCCCACTCTGCCGAGGACATGGAGGTCCTGGGTCTCCTTCACCGCCGCTCCCTCACCACCAGACGCCTGGAGGAAGAACACCTCATCTTCCGCCTCGGAACACTTCAACCCCAGGGTATCAATGTGGACTTCAACAGTTTCCTCATTTC